>NW_022316961.1:0-11336 GCF_002776525.5 Piliocolobus tephrosceles
ACTCTGCTGAATGTAATTTCCCCCAAATAGCATTGAGACTCTTTAAAAACCCTTCTCTTCTTGTCAGAACATTTGTAAAGCTGTGATAAGGAATATTTGAATATACAGAGCACATAAAATTAGAAGTAGTATATCTCATGTTCTCTATATACTGGAAGAAAACCACATTAGAGAAGTGATTATGATTAAAACTATTCCTTGTAGGTAATGGAAAGCTCAGGTTACTGTTGCTTTTGGACAAGTGCTCAGGAGAAGGGTCAGTAAAGGGCAACGATTTTAGAGGGAAAAGCAAATATGCATACTTTATGTCCTATATTTTTTTAAAGAAAGAATCTTTCTTGGAAGGAGGAACTCTCTAGGAATGTCAACATACACCAAGGCTCACGTGCTCAGGGAGTTATTCTGCCATACAGGCAAAGCTGTGGTTGCTATTCAACACAGAATATTGTACTTATTATAGTAGGACTATTACTTGTGGATTTTTTGTTTACCTTTTTGTATCTAAAAGGCTTAAAAAGGATATCTGTTTCTTTTACATGACACAGGTTATCCTGCTATCTGAGAATTCTCTTTCTAGGTAGATATTACACATTCTCTAAGGCTTACCAAAAACCTGTCTTACTTTAGAATGGGCTAGGCATTTTACGTGCATTAAATTATCAAATTTCATAAAAGAGGAAACAGTAACACTGAGAAGCTAACTAACAAGTCATACATACAGTAACTGGTAAATTCTCCCTTCTCCTGGGTGCCTCTTTCCTAAGTACCCTATGCTGCTTAATCTTCCTCACCTGAATTCCTGCAAGTCTTTTATGAGCTGCACTGTGCAATTTGGGACTTAATTATGCTTTTCCTCTTAGTGACTAGTTGATTTACATGTGTCAGTCTCATCATCCCAGCATTCCAGCATCATCTCATGGGATGAGAGCACAGTTGCAGCTTCTTTTGCCTTTATTCATCATAGCATGGGGCTCAAATTTGGATAGATTCTTTTTGAGATGGAGTCTCGCTCTGTCGCCCAGGCTGGAGTGCAGTGGCATGATCTTGGCTCACTGCAACCTCCACCTCCCAGTTTCAAACAATGCTCCTGCCTCAGCTTTCCATATAGCTGGGACTACAGACACTGGCCACCACGCACGGCTAATTTTTGCATTTTTAGTAGAGACGGGTTTTCACCATGTTGGTCAGGCTGGTCTTGAATTTCTGACCTCAGGTGATCCGCCTGCCTCAGCCTCCCAAAGTGCTGGGATTACAGACGTGAGCCACCGCACTCGGATAGATTTGGGTAGATTCTTAACAATATTTGTTGATTTGAATAAAATAAACCTTAAATGATCTTACAAAAGCTAGCAGTGTATCTGTACCGGCATTATATTTTATTTGCAGAGGAAATATATTTTGACTATGCTTCATATATCACCTTTTTGCACTTTACAATATAGGATATATTGGTCCATGACAGAGCATTTCTGTGGCAATTGACAAAAATCTTCACTACCCCCAAAAATAGTTGAATCTTTTTCTAATACGGTTCTATGGGAAAACATCTGCAAAAAGCCCCGAGGTTTTTCTCCATAATATCAAGGAATCATAGATTCTTTGGGAATGATTTCTCGAGTAGCAAGGAGTTTAGCAGAAGTTCAGACATTTCTGTTTTGCAGAAAGGTAGGTTTTACCATTATAATTAATGATAGCTTTCACTTATTTACTGCTCCTGATGTACCAGCCACTTTTATAAACAACATCCAGTGTATCACATCTTTTAGTTGTCATAAGAACACCATGAGGTAATGCATTTATGACCTTCATTTTACTCAATAGGAAACCGAGGCAAAGAGAGACTGTCACTTGGCCAAAATGACACAGAATGTCATAGATCCATGATTCAAACCCAGAAAGTTTGTCTCAAAAGCCTGTACTCTCTGAACAAGTGTGAACTCACTTTTTAAAAAACTATTATTATACTTTAAGTTCTACGGTACATGCGCTCAATGTGCAGGTTTGTTACATATGTATACATGTGCCATGTTGATGTGCTGCACCTGTTAGCTCGTTTACTTGTCATTTACATTAGGTGTATCTCCTAATACTATCCCTACCCCTCCCCCCACCCTATGACAGGCCCTGGTGTGTGATGTTCCCCACTCTGTGTCCAAGTGTTCTCATTGTTCAATTCCCACCTATGAGTGAGAATATGCGGTATTTGGTTTTCTGTCCTTGTGATAATTTGCTGAGAATGATGGTTTCCAGCTTCATCCATGTCCCTACAAAGGAAATGAACTCATCCTTCTTTATGACTGCGTAGTATTCCATGGTGTATATGTGCCACATTTTCTTAATCCAGTCTATCATTGATGGACATTGGGATTGGTTCCAAGTCTTTGCTATTGTGAATAGTGCTGCAATAAACATACGTGTGCATGTGTCTTTATAGCAGCATGATTTATAATCCTTTGGGTATATACCCAGTAATGGAATGTCTGGGTCAAATGGTCCTTCTAGCTCTAGATCCTCGAGGAATCACCACACTGTCTTCCACAATAGGTAAACTTGTTAACAGTCCCACCAACAGTGTAAAAGTGTTCCTATTTCTCCATATCCTCTCCAGCACCTGTTGTTTCCTGACTTTTTAATGATCACCATTCTAGCTGGTGTGAGATGGTATCTCATTGCAGTTTTGATTTGCATTTATCTGGCCAGTGGTGATGAGCATTTTCTCATGTGTCTGTTGGCTGCATAAATGTCTTCTTTTGAGAAGTGCTGTTCATATCCCTCACCCACTTTTTGATGGGGTTGTTTGATTTTTTCTTGTAAATTTGTTTAAGTTCTTTGTAGATTCTGGATATTAGCCCATTGTCAGATGGGTAGATTGTAAACATTTTCTCCCATTCCATAGGTTGCCTGTTCACTCTGATGGTAGTTTCTTTTGCTGTGCAGAAGCTCTTTAGTTTAATTAGATCCCATTTGTCAATTTTGGCTTTTGTGGCCATTGCTTTTGGTGTTTAAGTCATGAAGTCCTTGCCCATGCCTATGTCCTGAATGGTATTGCCTAGGTTTTCTTCTAGGGTTTTGATGGTTTTAGGTCTAACATTTAAGTATTTAATCCATCTTGAATTAATTTTTGTATAAGTTGTAAGGAAGGGATCTAGTTTCAGCTTTCTACATATGGCTAGCCAGTTTTCCCAGCACCATGTATTAAATAGGGTATCCTTTCCCCATTTCTTGTTTTTGTCAGGCTTGTCAAAGATCAGATGGTTGAAGATGATTGGTATTATTTCTGAGGGCCCTGTTCTGTTCCATTGGTCTATATCTCTGTTTTGGTACCAGTACCATGCCGTTTTGGTTACTGTACCCTTGTAGTATAGTTTGAAGTCAGGTAGCATGATGCCTCCAGCTTTGTTCTTTTGGCTTAGGACTGTCTTGGCAATGCAGGCTCTTTTTTGATTCCATATGAACTTTAGAGTAGTTTTTTCCAATTCTGTGAAGAAAGTCATTAGGTACTTTGATGGGGATGGCATTGAATCTATAAATTACCTTGGGCAGTATGGCCATTTTCACAATATTGATTCTTCCTATCCATGAGCATGGAATGTTCTTCCATTTGTTTGTGTCCTCTTTTATTTCGTTGAGCAGTGGTTTGTAGTTCTCCTTGAAGAGGTCCTTCACATCCTTTGTAAGTTGGATTCCTAGGTATTTTATTCTCTTTGAAGCAATTGTGAATGGGAGGTGAACTCACTTTCTTAAAATGAGTAACAATCCTTGATGTTAAATTGATACACAATTTTCTTCTCTCTTCCCTCTTTCCCCTATCTACAAGCATATTAATATAATATTTGTAAAGAAAGTACCCAAATATTTTCTTTATTTTCAGAGGAGAGGCAGTTATTGATGATCCCCAAATTCAGTATTATCTTAACTCTATCAGACTGAAGGCCATCTTTTTGTAACAGATATCTTCTAAAAGAGTCTTTACTTTCCTGAAATGAAATTAATAGACAATATAACCCGCCTACACATGTAAATAGAAAAACATCAATATAATGACATAATAAAAGAGAAATAAAAGCAATTTATAATAGTGCCTATTTTGATATGTAAGGATATTAACATTGCCTACACTGTAAGAAATAGCAAAGTCATTAGAAAGTTATACTCGTTGATATAATCACCATGGATGGAGTATGGCTATGTTCTACTTGTGATTCACATACCTTGGTGATGAGGTTTTCTGAAATGGTGACCCAATCTTTGTTAAGTTCTGTAAAAGAAAAAGGAAAAGCTCCCCTTGGTACATGTTAATGTATTTCTTCCATTACAGGAAATACATTTCACATTTCTTAAATCAGGATATGTCTTACAAGCACAGTCGGCCATGTGTCAGTCATTACATCATTGCCATCATCACTGCCTGAGCATGTGTGAACCCGGTTATTGTTACCAATTTCATTTCTGGACAAACTAAAGACCATCTGAAGAAAGAATATGTGCTGTTTGTTGTCTTAAAACTTTCCATTAATCTCCTTAGAAGACTCAAAAGAGTACTGACATCAAAACTCACATAATTTGTGGCTTGAATGAAAACTCTTCTAGACAGAAGAGTTGAGCACTGTTTTAGGAAATATTGCATCATTAAAACACTTGATAGCAGAGAGGATAGTATTGTTTGGAAAAAAATATGGAATTTGACAACTCTGAACCAAACTTTCAGTGAATTTTCTGAATATGAAGAAGTTTTAAGAATACCTTAACAGTTTGTTTTGCTTTTCTCTTTCTTTCCATATATTTCCAAGTATGATATTTTATTTCTGTCTAACTAAGCCTAAAAGAGTTATTTTTTAAAACATAAAATAATTATGTATAAGAATGCATCATGTCACAGTTTAATTGGCAGTGTTTTTTCTCCTTGTCTTCCTTTCTTGGTGATACTTAAATAATACTATGTTTTACAATTGATGTCTTAAATTAGATGAAATACCATAATTTCCTTCCTGGAAAGCTTATTGCACATTAAATCAGTGTAAACATATTTAGTGTTTATATGTAAAATTATGTTAAATTCCAGGCTCAGATAAATATAAATAGGTTTTCCCTCTGGGAAGGAGGAAATTTTTTGTTCAGGGAGACTTCCCTTGGATAGTATGATATCTAGCATCCATGACCCCACCTAATAAAACTAGAAACTCTCATTTTTTGTGATTACTAAAATTCGGGTCTACAAACTTCCAAGAGATCCTTAAGGAAAGTACAGCTCCTGCTGAGATTGTCACTTTTAAATACATGCTAAGCATGTCATTCCTATTGATGCTCACTAGAGGGAGCAACTGGTCTTTAAGAAAGTGATGTATCTAGTCTGTGATGGAAGAACTATGGAATGATCTTTCACTATAAATTAAATACTTTTTAATTTAAATTGAATCACAAACTTTTATTCCCACTAAGTTGTAATTGTTACAATGTATTTTTCTCAGACAGGTTTAGGTTTATTATGATGGCTCCAATACTCAAATTGTGTTTACGTATCTCATAGGAGCCTGCCTACAAGGTTGCTACCCAGTCATGAATCTGATTTCAAGTTCCAGCTCTCCTACTCACTAGCTGTTTGACTGGAGCTAGTCACTTCATCTTTCTGAGCCACAATTTCCTCATAGGTAAAAATGAAGATTATAATACATACTTCACAAGCCTATTATGACAATGAAATAAGATGTGTATAAAGTGTTTAGTACTATAAGCTTTCAATGAACAGAAGATGGTAGTATTATTTATATTATGCTAAAACTTAGGCATATTAAAGTTAGACTATTGTGCAAGGTATAATCTGGCACTAAATTGTCAATTTCCTGTACACAGCTAACTATGTAGAATTTCAGAGAAGAATATAATCCCTGTGGATTAGAGTGGTCAGTGGTAGAAATGAGCCTTGACATATTCTGCTATGGGTGAGCATTGAATAGCTTGAGAAAGAAGTGGGGCGTGAGGACATAGTAACCACACTTGTCCACTGCTCCAGCTATTTCAACATGCATTCAAGACCTGTTCTGTCCAATACTATAGCCACTAGCCATATATGTCTATTTTGATTTAAATTAATTAAAATTAAGTAAAGTAAAAAATTCAGTTTATCAGTCATACTAATTACATTTCAAGTACTTACTAGCAGCGTCTGGCTAGTGGTTGCTATTCTGGATCTCATGCAACATTTCATCATGGCAAAAAGTTTGTTGGACAACATTATTCTAGACATATAGTATCTTCAAGTGGTGGGAAAAGGTGTAGTTGCTGGAACTAAAATGCCATACCACAGAGGTAGCAGGCACACACCTTATAAGAGTCTGAAGGGGAAAAAATGCCTTTTGAAATTCATGCTAGCAGCATTTTTTGAGCAAAAATTTTGTGTGTTTATAATTGGGAGTAAATAAGTAGAAGTACTTATCCACTGGCTCACATCACATAAAAAGGCTAATCCAAATATTATGTTCCTTCACTATAAAACTTACATATTTAAAATAAATTACAAAAGCATCTGAGAGAGAGAGGAATGAAGCTAAATGAGTCAAATTCAGAAAGTGTTAGTTGAAAAATATGTGTAATTAAATTAGTTATTTAAATAGTCAGTAAAGTATGTGCTTGGTGGGACAAACCCCTACTGTATTTTTAGCAAGGTAAAATGGCAAGGTATAATAATATAAAAGAAAATTTAAAAATAATGTACATGAAACGATGAAAATGCTTGCATAGATTTTCAAAAGTCGCTATGAATCATAGTGATTTGTTTGTTACTATACCAAACATTGACAGTCAAGCCGTTTAATAAACATGACTGTTGTATGTGGAAGCATCTCCATATCCTAAGATTAAGCAGTTTCATACAGAGGAAATATTTCTGTGTATTTTTTAGGTAGTATGATATTTAGATCTGCAGCTAAAACTCTTTAAACATTTTGTTAGTTGCCACTCATTTAAAACTCCAGAGCTCATGTATCATCTTACAAAAATACCAGAAATGTCTTTTTTAAATGGAAATATAGTCCTAGGGTCAAAGAACCTTTTCAGAACAACCAGACCTTCATGATAAAAATAAATAAAAAAATAAAAAATAAAGAAAACCAGGTCTCTTGTTTTAAAACAAAATTTCATGAAGGTCATTTACGACTTTCCACATACAAATTAATTCAATATGAAAAGTTCGTATTACGGTATCCAACTTAATACTTTGGTTGTCATAACACTTCATCCGTTAGCTGAGAACTCTGCCTTGTGAATTCTTTGGCTCTAAGACTATATCATAACTTCACTTGGTTTGTAAGCAAGCCATTCTATGCACATCTGTTTTAAAAATGTGAAAGGCTGATTTGAAAAATACCATCATTCATTCATCATCATAAATAGAAATATTTATATTTATTGAGTATTTACTATGTAAGAGATACTGTGTTAAATGCTTTTCATATATTAATTGCCTCACCTCTCCATGACATAGGTAGTATTCACCCTATTGTGAAGATTAAGAAATCCCAGCGATATCAGGTGACTTGCCTAAAGTTACATGACTAAAAAGTAATGGAATAGGGATAGAAACCCAGTTTATTGGCTTCAAAGCTCTTTCTACTATGCCATGTTGCTTTTCTGATTTCTTGAAATCTTTGACAGTAACCAGGAAACTCAAGGGTTACTGCCACCTGTTTTCTAATAACTTCATTTTCTTGGATCTGTATCATTAGTGCCTAGCACCTAGAAGATTCTTAGGCAGTGTTGACTGCATTGATTGAATGATTCCACACAGATGGCTAGCTTAAGCAGCCATGGAAACTTTAATTATAATGTGTTAATCTACACAGGACATATGGTTTTTAGGAGATAAGTGCCCTCAGGGGAGGCATTTACTAAATGTGGGGCAGATTTCAAAAATAATATATCCTGCTACTGCTGATATTTCTAAATTAACAGTATTTCTAGATTCTCATACGTGGGGTTCAGAGATTTCGCTTGTTGATTAATTAATTCAAGGATATAAGAACTCTAGCAAATAAATATTGTATTCATTTGTACTGTTCTACACTCAGGAGCAATTATTGAAAATTAAGATTTGTTATCAGGAAATACATGAAGTCCTATTTGGGAATAATTCCTTAAAACTCATCCTGAGAAGAGACAGTCTGTGTCCTTCCCACTTAGTATCTCATCTACCCATTTGTGGTCTCTCATAATTGGAAATAGCTCCCTAATTCCAAAAGCAGAAAGGAATCCTCTTAACTGCTAACTTGTCTCCCAAAGGGAGAAACTTTTTCCAGCCAACCTCGGTGAAATCGTTGATTGAATGCTGATCCTAGAACTCCATTATGAATGCAAAAAAGTAAACAAAGCACCCATGCTAAGTTTCCTCAATTTTCTAGCCACCACTGTGCTCTGCAACATCATCTGTAGCACAGAAGATTGGAGACAGAGACCTGAGACCAGACCACTTCGTCCGTTCTTTCCAAACTCTCTAAATTCCAAACATTTGTTGGTGTTTATTATATGCAGGACACAAGAGTTGTGTGATGACGTACAAACATCTGAAAGACATGGACTTTGTTCATTAGGTGCCACAGTGTTGTGGAGAAGGTAGACACAGAAACAAATGATACCAGATGAAACAATTATAATACCAGATGATACCAATAATCATAATACTAGGAGTGTTATCCCAGCAAGAGAGATGTGGACAAAGGGCTTTGGCCGCACAGAATAGGAAATTTCTATTCCTATAATTGGTAAGAGAGCTGGGTAAGAATTCAGAGGTGATAATTTTGAGATGAGTCCTAATAAGAAAAATAAAATTGTAATGAGAGAGAGTGGGTGAAAATTCCAGGTTGACTAAAATACCCTGAACAAAGACTCAAATACAAGTGGAAGTCCAGCCAGCATAGGGAAATGGCTGAAAGATAGGGAGATTAGTTGGGGGTAATGGTTAGGTAAAATGGAATCTGATAGTTAAAGGCTTCTTATTATACATTATTATATGTTTATGATATATTAAATATAATTATATATAAATATTTGTTAATCCTATGGGTATTAGAGGATAATGGCGGCTTTTAAACAGGGGATTGAAATGGGCTGTGTCAGAAAATAATATTAATTGCCATATGGAGAATGATATGAAGGTTATATGATTAAAGGCTGGGATATCAGTTGTGAAGTATTATAAAAATGCAGGCAAGGGTAGAGAGGATATCTTTAGGAATGTGGTAAGTGACAACAGAATTTTTCAGATAAATTGTAGAACCAATTGAAAAACTAGATATGAAAGTAGGCAAGAAGTTAAAGAAGACTGATTTGTTTAGTTTGGGTGACAAGGATGGGTGGAAATGTGATTGAGTTATGGAATACAGGAAGAAGATTGGGTTATAGTGGGAGGGGAGAGATCAACAGTTCAGCTACAGACAAGGAGAGTTTCATGTGACTCTAGGGAGATGTTGGGTATTTGTAGATCAGATAGATTTGGGTATTTGTAGAGCAGGAGAAGAGTGGGGTTTACAGTTAGACTTGGAAATCTTTAGTGTTTAGGTGGTAGTTGACATCATCAGAATGGATGAGAACACCAGGAAGACATGCAGAGGAAGAAGAAAGGAAGGCCAAAAGTAGAACTCTGAGGAACACTGACATGAAAGAAACGGGTGAGGTGGCACAAGTAGAGGAAACTGAGAAATAGCCATTAGAGGTAAGGAAAGAACCAGAAGAGTGTTGTTTCAGTATGCAAGGGAAGAATGGACTTCAGGAAGCTAAGGTTCAAGAGAAGCAGTCATATTGAGTGAGATGAAGACTGGGAAGAAAAGTTTCTGAATTGGGCAGCAGCTATACAGCATGGATGTCTTTAGTGAGAGCAATTTCAGAAGAGTGGCAAGACAGAAAAACTGCAGAGTTGAAAAATGATTGATAAATGAATATATAGATAGTGTGTGAGGCCAGTTCTTTTGGAAAGACCAGGTGACAAGTTCAGGGAGATGCAGGGTTGAGGGAAGAATGTTTGTAGGGAGCAGCATTGTTGGGAGCAGTGTAAGGATCCAGTTATTACACTGGGAGTGTTGAGGAAGCAAACAAAAAAAAAAAAAAAAAAAAAAGACGAAGAAAACAAATGGAATGTCAGTAAGTAGAAGAAAGGTGGAATAAATTATGGCATGTTTATACAACTGAATATTACATAACCTTTAAAAGGAATACATTGGATCCAAAGTAGTGACCTGGAAAAGCATCCATATTAATTAGAAAGATGTAAAAGAACATTGCAGACCAATAAGTATATGCTGATTATATTTTAATAAATATTAACTAACACCCATGTATCTATATAAATGCAGGAAATGTTAAGAAAGGATGTGTACCCAGTTGCCAACAGTGGTGATCTCCAGGGGATGAGGATGGGAAGGGGACTTTACCTTATTGCTTCTTACAATTTTAAAGAGAGGTGGTGACATCAGGAATGACTTTTACACTTTGGATTTAAAATGTTTTTCAGGCAAACTAAAGAAAACCCTCTCGTACAACGATGAGATAATTTAACTTTATATTATATTATATTTATATAATTAACTACAGAGTTCAAAGAAGAAAATAACATAAATGAAAACATTTGCTTTAATAACTTTCTGGGCTTGTATTTAAAGGCTGAAGCAAAAACATTTGCTCAGATGTGATATTGAGTTCAAGGTGAATTAAAGGTTTTTCTTTTTTTCTTGAGATGGAATCTCGCTCTGTCATCAGGCTGGAGTGCAGTGACATGATCTCAGCTCACTACAAGCTCTGCCTCCCCGGTTCAAGCTATTCTCCTGCCTCAAACTCTGGAGTAATTGGGACTACAGGCGTGCAGCACTACGCCCAGTTAATTTTTGTACTTTTGGTAGAGACAGGGTTTCACCATGAAGGTTTGTTTTTCTTAATTCTGGAAGATGAGTGTTTGTTTAAAGAGTGATTTAAAATAGCTGAAATTCAGTAAAAAACTTAATTTACTGGGTTGTACCTCCTTATTATGAAGTATTAGTTGCTTTTTAAATGAGCTAGAGGCCAGGCATGGTAGCTCACATCTATAATCTCAACACCTTCGGATACCAAGACAACAGGATTGCTTGAGCTCAGGAGTTCAAGACCAGCCTAGGAAACATAGTGAGACTTTGACTGTATTAACAATAAAAAAATTAGTTAGGCATGATGGTGTCTGGAAGCTGAGCTGGGAGGATCACCTGAGCCAGGGAGATGAAGGCTGCAGTGAGCTATGATCACGCCACTGCACTCCAGCCTGGGTAACAGAATGAGACCTTGCCTCAAAAAGAAATAAAAAGAGCTAGGAGTGACCTTGG
>NW_022316962.1:0-22088 GCF_002776525.5 Piliocolobus tephrosceles
AACATATTATCCCTAGGTTTGGTCTCCCGGTCACTCTTCAATCCGACGATGGTCCAGCATTCATCTCTAAGGTAGTCCAATGGGTGGCAGCCCTCCCACAGGTCACCTGGAAACTCCACATACCTTAGACGCCTCAGTCATCTGGTAAGGTGGAAAAGGCTAACGGACTCATCAAACAACAGCTCACCAAACTCTCAATTGAAACCTGGCAGTCGTGGGTAACTCTCCTTCCCTTAGCCCTGATCCGGCTGCGGGCAGCACCTCGAAGCCCAACAGGCCTCAGTTGGTTCGAATTAGTCTACGGACGGCCCCTATCCCTCCAGCAAATACCTTCCCTGCCCGCCCCTTTGGCGAACTACCTCCCATATCTCACTCTTCTCAGACAACTCCTAAGACAACACGCTGAGTTAACACACCCACCTCCAAAAGACATCTGCAACCCACATCTCTCCCTCAGTCCCGGAGACCAAGTATACATATAAGATATCCAGGCCAAAGACTTACAGCCCAGGTGGAAAGACCCATACACTGTCCTCCTGTCTACACATACAGCAGCAAAACTCCTAGTACACATGCATTGGATTCATATTTCCCAGCTAAACAGGGCCCCCACTGAGACCAATCAATGGACTTCAGTTCAACTTTCCCCCAATTGCCTCAAACTTACAAAACTTCCTTGACTATCTCATGCTCCCCGACCCCTGGCGCTTAGCTCGCTTTCTCACCATTCTCTACATAAACCCATCAGACTTTCAATACATAACCCCAGACCCATATCTACCTCCAGACAATAGTCCAGAGCAGTGGTTCTCCTGTCTTCTAACCTTCATTGAACATCTTCAGTGGCAAGGGACACTCTGCGACTACACGGAAAATGAAGTCTCATTTTATACTTATATTGCTGTCTTACTCATACACTCAGAACTTTGCTAGTCCGCCTACTGTATGGCAATATTTCTTTCATCACTGAAACTTGGTCACAAGACAGCCGAACACACTCAGTAGTATATAGTTCTGCCAGTTGTCTTCCTTAAGGCTGTCAAACTTCTCTCTGGACAATAGAGACCCCTTCTCATGGCTCACACTTATCTGCCAAGGGCTAAACTGTGAATATAACGAATCTCTCCCTTTGCTTCCTCTGTGAGGCTTTAGAAGACCCACCCCAGTGGCAGCCCCCTGCTCATGGCCTTCAACACAACTCGTCAAACATCCCACAGTTTACTCACAATCCAGGCATCACTATACCAAAATCCAAGTAGTCCAATCCTTCCTTTTTGTTATTCAACCCCAAATTCATCCTGGGGTAATCATACTCAGGTGCCCAATGGAGGCCAAACAGCTCCCATTGGAGGCTATTTCTGGTGCAAGTGGTCCCTTTCTAAAACCTTCAACCAAAATGTCACAACTCAATCTCAATCTCTCTGTGTCCCAGTATCCTTAGTGCCCAGCCTCACCCTGTATAGCAAGGCTGAACTAGTCGAACTGACACTGCAGCTACACCCTCCTGCCAATCGCTTACAAAAACGGGCCAACTTTCTCCCTCTAGTTATTGGAGTCAGCTGAAAGCCTGGCCTCCCTGCAGCACTGAACTACCTCAATAGCCCAAGTAGCTGCCCAAAACAGGCGAATTCTAGACTTCCTTAGAGTGGAAAAAGGAGGCACTTGTCTCTTCCTTGGAGAAGAGTGCTGCTATAAGGTTAGCGAGTCAGGCCTAGTAGACACTAACATTCAAACTCTCAATAAAATAAAAAAACTGAAATACAGAACCTTAATATCCCAACCTTGCCACGACCTTCTTTCTGTGTTTTGCCCATATTCCACCAAATGCATCCATTCCTCATTCCTATACTAATACTGTGCCTTATTTTATTCTTCATCTGTATGTCCAAATACCAACCATAGGCCCCGACCTTAATGACGCCCCTTAACAGCAGGAAGTATCCAGACAGACCACGGTGCCCCTTATCACTATTATCAATAAAAGTTTGGACTGTTTGGATAAACAGCGGCAAAATGGCGCAATTCCGGGTCCTTCATCAGCAACTTTTCCCACGCGTGTGAAAATGCAGCCAGCGCCTGGGAAGGTGCAGACCAACCTGGCATGCACCAGGTGACGTCAATCCGCAGAGACCAAGATTTACCTGGTCGCACCTATGGAATGCCCCAGACAAGCCCGTGCCACGCCTATTGCCCTCCCACTCCTAGAGAAGACGCTCCTGGTGAGTGTCTCAGGCAGACTTCCCTGCCCCCACTCCCGTCGGGACTGCGTTAGGAACTCCGTCCGAGAGCTCCACGGGGTGACTCTCCTGGCCTCCTTTACCGGAGGCCGACAGACCTCTCCCTACCCACGTTCTTCCCTGAAGCTAGGTGACCAAAAATATATTTGCAGTTTTGATCCTACCCTTGCCCACTCGCTGGTTCTTTTCTGCTCGCTCTGGTGGTCTTAGAAAAACAAATCCGTAAGGAGAGGCTTAACTAAGTGAGAGAAATTAAGATGACTCAGGGTAGTTTCAAAGAAAGCTTCCTTCTGGAATTTACCTGAGGATAAAAATGTGGGCCCAAATGAGATTCCTAATATCCCTTCGTGTACCCAACCACAAGGGAGTTTGCAAGCTGTGAAATGTAAAGAAAGCTTTATCTATGTGAGAAGAGTAATCATAGAAAAAAGAAGATTCACAGAAAGCTTCTTTCCAGTTTTTATCTGAAGATATTTACTTTTTCACCATAGTCCTGACTGTGCTCCTGAAAGTCCCTTCGTGGATACGTCCATGACAGTTTATAAGCTGCGTAATGTAAGGAAACCTTGATCTCTGTGTGATGATTACACATATCACAGAGTAATTTCCTAGAAAGCTTCTTTCCAGGTTTTGTCTGAAACTATTTCCCTTTTCATCATCGGCATCAAATGCTTCCGAATATCAGTTGGCACCTGTTTCTCCAAAAGGGTTTTCCCGATGCTGTATGAGAAGGGAGGAATGGCAGTGTGACTGGAATGCACACGTCACAAAGCCATTCTTTGGAAAGCTTCTCTGCAGTTTCGGTCTGAACATATTTCCCTTTTCACCATTAGCCTCAAAGTGCTTACGAATGTCCCATCACACACTAAACATACACAGAGTTATAAAACTACTCAACGTAAGCAGAGGCTTAGCAAAGTGAGAGGAATTAAGATGACACAGGCAGTTTCACAGAGGGCTTCCTTCTGGATTTTACCTAAGGATATTTCTTTCTCCATGTTGTAAGGATCGTTCCCAAATGTCCTTCCTCAGATTCCACAAAAACTTTGATTTCAAGCTCTTCAATCCTAAGAATGGTTTAACTCTATGAGACAAATACACACATCGCAAAGCAGTTGCTCAGAAAGTTACTCTGCAGCTTTCATCGGAAGATGTTTCCATGCTCACCACAAGCCTCCAGGCGTCACGAAATATCCCTTCACAGATTTTTTAGAGACAGAATTTCGAAACTGGGCAACATAGAGTAAGTATAAATTCTGTGAAGTGAATGCACGTATCAGAGAGGAGATTCGTGGAATGCATCTTTCTCGATTTTATTTCAGTATATTTCACTATTCGCCATAGTCTTCAATGCGTTCTGAAATATCACTATTTTGTTTACACAGGAACAGTGTTTAAACACTGACTTGTGAGAAAGGAGGTATAACTCGATGAGTGGAATGCATACATCACAAGTAGTTCTTCAGAAAGCTTCTATCCAATTTTTATCTGAAGATATCTCCTCTTTAACTGTAGGTCTGAACGTGCACCCAAAAGTCATTTCACGGATTCGTGCATGATGGAGTTTCCAAACTGCGTAATATAAGAAAGGTTTGAACTATGCAAAATGAATAGTTTTATCTAACACGAAGCAGTTTCTCAGAAACTTCTTTACAGTTTTGTCTGAGGATACTTCCTTTTTCACCATAGCCATCCCTATACTCCCGAATATCTCCTGGTAGCTCCTTCTCCAACAGGGATTCTGGAATCCTATAGGAGAAGCAAGGAATATTTCTGGGAATGGAATCCGCAAGTCATAAATCAGCTCCTCAGAAAGCTTCTTTCCAGTTTCTATCTGAAGGCGTTTCCTTTATCAATGTAAGCCTCAACGCCCTCCAGAATATCCCTTCGCAGAGTAAACAAAAACAGTGATTTCAAGCTGCTCAATCCAAAGAATGATTTAACTCGATGAGATGAATACACACATCGCAAAGCAGTTGCTCAGAACGTTTCTCTGCAGGTTTCATCGGAAGGCGTTTCCTAGCTCACCACAAGCCTCTGGGCGTCACAAGATATCCTTCACAGATTCTTCGAAGACAGAGTTTCGAAACTGGGCAACATAGAGTAAGCATTAACTCTGTGAAGTGAAGGCACTTATCAGAGAACAGATTCTTGGAACGCATCTTCCACGATTTTATTTCAGTATATTTCACAATTCGCCATAGTCCTCAATGCATTCCATAATATCACTTTTTCGGTTTCACAGGAACAGTGTGCAAACAGTGCCTTTTGTCAGAGAAGTCATAACTCCCTTAGTGGAATGTGTACATCACAAAGTAGTTTCTCAGAAAGCTTCTATCCAGTTTTTACTGAAGCTATCTCCTCTTTCACCGTAGGCCTGAATGTGCTCTCAAACATCCCTTCGCAGATCTGTGCATGACGGAGTTTGCAAACTGTGTAATATAATTAAAGTTTTAACTATGTGAGATGAATAAATATATATAACACAAAGCAGTTTCAGAGAAATCTTCTTTCCAGTTTTTGTCTAAGGATATTTCCTTTTTCACCATAGTCGTCACTATATTCCAAAATATCTCTTGGTAGCTTTCTCTCCTAAAGGGATTCCAAAATCCCGTAGGAAAAGAAAGGTATATTTCTGTGAGTGGAATGCACACGTCAAAAAGCAGCTCCTCAGAAAGCTTCTCTCCAGATTCTATCTGAAGACGTTTCCTTTCTCACCGTAAGCCTCAAAGCCCTCCAGAATATCCCTTCGCAGACTAAACAAAAACAGTGTTATGATACAGCTCATTGAAAAGAGAAGCTTAACTGTGTGACAGAAATTCACGTGACACCGTGCAGTTTCACAGAAAGCTTCCTTCTGGTTTCTCTCTGAGGTTATTTCTTCTTCAGGATATTCTTCAGAGCATTACCAAATGTCCTTTCTCAGATTCCACAGAAACAGTGATTTCAACTGCTCAGTCCAAAGAATGATTTAACTCTATTTGATGACTACAAACATCACAAAAGAGTTCCGCAGAAAGCTCCTCTCCAATTTTCGATGGAAGACATTTTTTTGCCTCACAGAGACCTCCGGTCGCTACTTATTATCACTTCGCAGAACCCACAGAGACCGACTTTCAAACTGGGAAATGTAGAGTACGCTTTAACCCTGTGAAAAGAACGTACATGTCAGAGAGCAGTTTCTTCGAGTGCTTCTTTCTGTTTTTTACTGGACGACATTTCACTTTTTGCCATAGTCTTCAATGTGCTTCGAATATCACTCTTTTGGTTTTATAGGAACAGTGTTCAAACTCTACCTTAAGAGAAGAAAGTTATAACTCCCTGAGTGGAATGTGCACATCATCAAGCAGTTTCTCAGAAAGCTTCTCTCCAGTTTTTATCTGACTCTATTTCCTCTTTCTCCTTAGGCCCAAAGGTGATCCCAAATATCCCTTCGCGGATCTATCCACGAGGGAGTTTCCAAGCTACGTAATGTAAAGAAACCTTCAAGTATTTGAGATGAATAAACATACCAAAAAACAGATTCACAGAAAGCTTCTTTCCAGTTTTTATCTGAAGATATTTCCTTTTTCACCAGAGTCCAGAATGTGCTCCCAAAGGTCCCTTTGTGGATCCGTCCATGACAGTTTCCAAGCTGTGTAAAGTAAAGAAAGCTTTATCTATGTGAGATGGTTACAGATATCACAGAGTAGTTTCCTAGAAAGCTTCTTTAAAGTTTTTGTCTGAGGCTATATCCCTTTTCACCATCGGCATCGACACGCTCCCAAATGTCACTTCGTACCTGTTGCTCAAAAAGGGTGTCCCCAAGACTGTATGAGAAGAGAGGTATAACACTGTGACTGGAATGCACACATCACAAAGCAGTTCCTCGGAAAGCTTCGCTCCAGTTTCTGTCTGAACATATTTCCTTTTTCACTGTTAGACTCAAAGTGCTCCTGAATATCCCATCATACGCTAAACATACACATGGCTAGAAAACTGCTCAATGAAACGAGAGGCTTATCTGAGTGAGAGGAATTAAGGCGACACAGAGCACTTTCACAGAATGCTTCCTTCTGGATTTTACCTGAGGAAATTTCTCTCTGCATATTCTAAGGATCGTTCCCAAATGTCCTTCCTCAGATTCCACAAAAACAGTTATTTCAAGCTGCTCAATCCAAAGAATGGTTTAATTCTAGGAGACAAATACACACATCGCAAAGCAGTTGCTCATAACCTTTCTCTGCAGGTTTCATCAGAAGACGTTTCCTTGCTCACCATAAGCCTCCGGGCATCACTAAATATCCCTTCACAGATTCTTCAAAGACAGAGTGTCAAAACTGTTCAACATACAGTAAGCATTAACCCTGTGAAGTGAATTCACATATCAGAATGCAGATTCTTGGAATGGTTCTTTTTCAATTTTATTTCAGTATATTCAACTATTCGCCATAGTCCTCAACGCTTTCCGAAATATCACTTTTTTGGTTTCACAGGAACAGTGTTCAAACACTGCCTTGTGAGAAAAGAGATGTAACTCCCTGAGTGGAATGCAAACATCACAAAGTAGTTTCGAAGAAAGCTTCTATCCAGTTTTTATCTGAAGATATCTCCTCTTTCACCATAGGCCTGAATGTGCTCCCAAATGTCCCTTCGTCCATATGTGCACAACGGGGTTTCCAAACTGCGTAATATAATTAAAGATTTAACTATGCGAGATGAATAAATATATCTAACACAAAGCAGTTTCACAGAAATCTTCTTTACAGTTTTTGTCTAAGGATATTTCCTCTTTCACCATGGTTTTCACCATACTCCCGGGTATCTCTTGGTAGCTTCTACTCCAAAAGGGGTTCCAGAATCCTCTAGGAGAAGAAAGGTATATTTCTGTGAGAGGAATGCACACGTCACAAAGCAGCTCCTCAGAAAGCTTCTTTCCAGGTTCTATCTGAAGATGTTTCCTTTCTCAACGTGAGCCTGAAAGCCCTCCAGAATATCGCTTCGCAGACTAAACAAAAACAGTGTTATGATACAACTCAATGAAAAAGGAAGCTTAGCTTTGTGAGCAGAATCACGTGACACAGAGCAGTTTCACAAAAAGCTTCCTTCTGTTTTCTCTCTGAGATTATTTCTTTTTCAGGATATTCTAGAGAGTGTTTCCAAATGTCTTTTCTCAGATTACACAGAAACAGTGACTTCAAACTACTCAATCCAAAGAATGATTTAATGATATGAGATGAATACAATCATCACAGAAGAGTTGCGCAGACAGCTTCTCTCCGATTTTCGATGTAAGACACTTATTTGCCTCACACAGGCCTCCAGTCGCCACTTGCTCTCCCTTCGCAGAATCCTCAAAGACGGATTTTCAAACGGGGAAATGTAAAGTAAGCTTTAACCCTGTTAAAAGAATGGACATTTGAGAGAGCAATTTCTTAGAGTGCTTCTTTCTGTTTTTTGTTGTACGACATTTCACTTCTTGCCATAGTCTTCAATGTGCTCTGAATATCAGTCGTTTGATTTTACAGGAACAGTGTTCAAACTGTGCCTTATGAGAAGAGAGTTATAACTCCCTGAGTGTAATGCACACATCTCCAATCAGTTTCTCAGAAAGCTTCTCTGCCGTTTTTATCTGACTGTATGTCCTATTTCACCATAGGCCCGAATGTGATCCCAAATATCCCTTCGGGGATCCATCCACGAGGGAGTTTCCAAGCTGCTTAATGTAATGAAAGCTTCATGTATGTGAGATGAATAAACATAGCAAAAAGCAGTTTCACAGAAAGCTTCCTTCCAGTTTTTATCTGAAGATATTTACTTTTTTACCATAGTCCAGAATGTGCTACCGAAGTTCCCTTTGGGGATCCTTCCATGACTGTTTCCAAGTTGTGTAATGTAAAGAAAGCTTTATCTATGTGAGATTATTACACATATCACAGAGTAGTTTCCTAGAAAGCTTCTTCCTAGTTTTTTTCTGAGGTGCTCCCAAATATAACTTTGGACCTGTTTCTCCAAAAGGGTTCCCCCGATGCTGTATGAGAAGAGAGGTATAACACTGTGAGTGTAATCACACGCTAACCATACACAGTGTTAGAAATCTGTTCAGTGAAATGAGAGTCTTAACTGTGAGAGAGGAATTAAGACAACACAGAGCAGTTTCACAAAAAGCTTCCTACAGGATTTTTCCTGAGCGTATATCTTCTCCTTATTCTAAGGATAGTTCCCAAATACACTTCATCAGATTCCTCAAACCAGTGATTTCAAGCTGCTCAATCAACAGAATGGTTTAATTTCATGAGACAAATACACAGATCGCAAAGCAGTTGCTCAGAATGTTTCTCTGCAGGTTTCATCGGAAGAGGTTTCCTCGCTCACCACAAGCCTCTGGGCGTCACTAAATATCCCTTCACAGATTCTTTAAAGACAGAGTTTCGAAACTGGGCAACAAACAGTAAGCATTAACCGTGTGAAGTGAATGCACATATCAGAAAGCAGATTCTTGAAACTCTTCTTCTTTGATTTTATTTCAGTATATTTCAGTATTCGCCATAGTCCTCAATGTCTTCCGAATTATCGCTTTTTCGGTTTCACAGGAATAGTGTTCCAACACTGCCTTGTGAGAAAAGAGGTATAACTCCCTCAGTGGAATGCATACATTACAAAGTAGTTTCTCTGAAAACTTCTATCAAGTTTTTATCTGAAGATATCCCCTCTTTCACCATAGGCCTGAATGTTCTCCCGAATGTCCCTTCTCAGATCCGTACATGACAGAGTTTCCAAACTGCATAATATAAGAAATGTTTTAGCTATGCAAGATGAATAAATATATCTAACACATAGCAGTTTCATAGAAATCTTTTCTATTTTTCTCTGAGGAAATTTCGTTTTTCACCATAGCCCTCCCTATAGTCCCAAATGTCTCTTGGTAGCTTTTTCTACAAAAAGGATTCTGGAATCCTGTATGAGAAGAAAGGTATATTTCTGAGAGTGGAATGCACATGTCACAAACCAGCTCCTCAAAAAGCTTCTCTTCAGTTTCTGTTTAAAGATGTTTCCTTTCTCACTGTAAGCCTCAAAGGGTTCCAGAATATCCCTTTGCAGACTGAACAAAAACAGTGTTATGATACTGCTCTATGAAAAGTGAAGCTTAACTGTGTGAGCAGAATTCACATGACACAGAGTAGTTTCACATAAAGCTTCCTTCTGGTTTCTCTCTGAGGTTATTTCTGTTTCAGGATATTCTAAGGAGCGTTTCCAAATGTCCTTTCTCAGATTCCACAGAAAATGTGTTTACAAACAGCTCAATCCAAACAATCATATAATGCTATGAGATGAATAAAAACATCACAAAAGAGTTGCACAGAAAGATTCTCTCTGGTTTTCGATGGAAGGCATTTCCTTGCTTGACACAGCATTCTGGTTGCCACTTACTATCCCTTCGCAGGAACCTCAAAGAAGGACTTTCAAACTGGGGAATGTAGAGGAAACTTTAACCCTGTGAAAAGAATGGACATGTCAGAGAGCAGCTTCTTCGAGTGCTTCTTTCTGTTTTTTATTCGGCGACATTTGACTTTTTGCCGTAGTCTTCAATGTGCTCCGAATATCACTCTTTTGGTTTTACAGGAACAGGGTTCGAACTGTGCCTTATGAGAAGAAAGTTATAGCTGCCTGAGTGGAATGCACACATCACCAAGCAGTTTGTCATAAAGCTTCTCTCTATTTTTTATCTGCCTATATTTCCTATTTCACTGTAGGCCCGAATATGATCCCAAATATCCCATCGTGGATCCAACCACGAGGGAGTTTGCAAGTTGTGTAATGTAAAGAAAGCTTCAGCTATGTGAGATGATTAAACATAGCAAACAGCAGATTTACAGAAAGCTTCTTTCCAGTTTTTTTCTGAAGATATTTCCATTTTCACCATAGTCCTGAATGTGCTCTCAATCGTCCCTTCGTGGATCCGTCCATGACAGTTTCCAACCTGCGTAATGTAAAGAAAGCTCTATCTATGTGAGATGAATACTCATATCACAGAGTAGTTTTCTAGAAAGTTTCTTTCCAATTTTTGTGTGAGGCTTACCTGAGGATATTTCTTTCTCCATATTCTAAGGAACATTGACAAATGTCCTTTCACAGATTCCACAAAAACAGTGATTTCAAGCTGCTCAATCCAAAGAATGGTTTAACTCCCTGAGACGAATACACACATCAAAAGCAGTTGCTCAGAAAGATTCTCTGCAGGTTTCATCAGGAGACTTTTCCTCGCTCACCACAAGCCTCTGGGCATCGCTAAATATCCCTTGATAGATTCTTAAAGACGGAGTTTCGAACCTGGGCAAAATAGAGTAAGCATTAACTCTGTGAGGTGAATGCACATATCAGAGAGCAGATTCCTGGAACGCTTCTTCCTTGATTTTCTTTCAGTATATTTCTCTATTTGCCATGGACCTAAAGACGTTTTGAAATAGTACTTTTTTGGTTTCACAAGAACAGTCTTCAAAGACTGTCTTGTGAGAAAAGAGGTATAACTCCCTGAGTGGAATGCATACATCACAAAGTTGATTCTCAGAAAGCTTCTTTACAGTTTTTATATGAAGATATCTCCTCTTTCACTGTAGGCCTGAATGTGCTCTCTCAGGTCCCTTCAGAGATTCATGCATGACGGAGCTTCCAAAATGCGTAATATAATTAAAGTTTTAACTATGTGAGACGAATAAATATATCTAACACAAGGCAGTTTCACAGTAATCTTCTTTCCAGTGTTTGTCCGAGGATATTTCCTTTTTCACCATAGTCGTCGCTATATTCCCGAATATCTCTTGGTAGCTTTTTTTCCAAAAGGGATTCCGGAAAACTCTAGGAGAAGAAAGGTATATTTTTGTGAGTGGAATGAACACGTCACAAAGCAGCTCCTCAGAAAGCTTCTCTCCAGTTTGTATCTGAAGACGTTTCCTTTCTCACAATAAGCCTCAATGCCCTCCAGAATATCCCTTTGCAATCTAAACAAAAACAGTGTTATGATACTGCTCTATGAAAAGAGAAGCTTAACTGTGTGAGCAGAATTCATGAGACACAGAGCAGATTTACAGAAAGCTTCCTTCTGGTTTCTCTCTGAGGTTATTTCTTTTTCAGAATGTTGTAAAGAGCGTTTCCAAATATCCTTTCTCAGATTCCACAGAAACAGTGATTTCAAACTGCTCAATTCAAACCTTGATTTAACTCTATGAGATGAATACAAATTTCACAGAAGAGTTACGTAGAAAGCTTCTCTCCGTTTTTCGATGGAAGACATTTCCTTGCCTCACACAGGCCTCTGGTCACCACTTACTATCCCTTCGCGGGACCCTCAAAGACGGACGTTCAAACTGGGAAATGTAGAGTAAGCTTTTACCCTGTGAAAAGAATGGACATGTCAGAGAGCAGTTTCTTCGAGTGCTTCTTTCTGTTTTGTATATGACTCCTTTTCTCTTTTTGCCCTAGTCTCCAATGTGCTGAGAATATCAATCTTTTGGTTTTACAGGAACAGTTTTCAAACTGTGCATTAGAGAAGAAAGTTACAACTCCCTGAGAGGAATGCACACATCACTGAGCGGTATCTAAGAAAGCTTCTCTCCAGTTTTTATCTGATTATATTTCCTCTTTCACCATAGGGCCGAATGTGATCCCAAATATCCCTTCGTGGATCCATCCACTAGGGAGTTTCCAAGCTGCATAATATAAATAAAGCTTCATCTGTGTGATATGTATAAACATAGCAAAAAGCAGATTCAAAGAATACTTCTTTCCAGTTTTTATCTGAAGATATTTCCTTTTTCACCATAGTCTTGAATGTGCTCCCGAAGGTCCCTTCGTGGATCCGTCCATGACATTTTTCAAGCTGCGTAATGTAAAGAAAGGTTTATCTATGTGAGTTGATTACACATATCACAGAGTAGTTTCCTAGAAATCTTCTTTCCATTTTTTGTCTGAGGCTATTTCCATTTTCACCATGGGCATCAAAATGCTCCCGAATATCACTTGGTACCTGTTTCTCCAAATGGTTTTCCCCGACGCTCTATGACAAGAGAGGTATAGCACGATAACTGGAATGCACACGCCACAAAGCAGTTCTTCAGAAAGCTTCTCTCCAGTTTCTGTCTGAACACATTTCCTTTTTCACCATAAGCTTCAAAGTGTCCCTGAATATCCCATCACATGCTAAGCATACACAGCATTAGAAAACTGTTCAATGAAATGAGAGGCTTAACTGTGTGAGAGGAATTAAGACAACACAGAGCAGTTTCACAGAAAGCTTTCTGCTGGATTTTTCCTGAGGATATTTCTTTCTCCATATTCTAAGGATTGTTCCAAAATATACTTCCTCAGATTCCAAAAAAACAGTGATTTCAAGTGCTCAATCAACAGAATGGTTTAACTGTATGAGACAAATACACAGGTCACAAAGCAGTTGCTCAGAAAGTTTCTCTGCAGGTTTCATTGGAAGACGTCTCCTCACTCACCACAAGCCTCCGGACGTCACTAAACAGGCATTCACATATTCTTGAAAGACAGAGTTTCGAAACTGGGCAACACAGAGTAAGCATTAACAATGTGAAGTAAATGCACATATCAGAGAGCAGATTCGTGGAATGCTTCTTCCTCGATTTTAGTTCAGGATATTTCACTATTCGCCATAGTCCTCAATGCGTTCCGAAATGTCACTTTTTTGGTTTCACAAGAACAGTGTTCAAACACTGCCTTGGAGAAAAGATGAATAACACCCTGAGTGGAATGCATACATCACAAAGTAGTTTCTCAGAAAGCTTCTATCCAGTTTTTATCTGAAGGTATCTCCTCATTCACCATAGGCCTGAATGTGCTCTCGAATCTCCCTATGCGGATCTGTGCATGATGGAGTTTCCAAACTGTGTAATATAATTGAAGTTTTAACTATGCGACACAAATAAATATATCTAAGACAAAGCAGTTTCACAGCAATCTTCTTTCCACTTTTTGTCTGAGGATACTTGCTTTTTCACCAGAGTCGTCACTATACTCCCGCATATCTCTTGGAAGCTTTTTCTCCAAAAGGGATTCCGGAATACTCTAGGAGAAGAAAGGTATATTTCTGTGAGTGGAATACACACGTCACAAAGCAGCTCCTCAGAAAGCTTCTCTCCAGTTTCCATCTGAAGACGTTTCCTTTCTCACCGTAAGCCTCAAAGCCCTCCAGAATATCCCTTCGAAGACTAAACAAAAACAGTGTTATGATGCAGCTCAAATAAAAGAGAAGCTTAACTGTGTGAAAGGAATTCACGTGACACAGAACAGTTTCACAGAAAGCTTCGTCTGCTTTCGCTCAAGGTAATATCTTTTTCAGGATATTCTAAAGAGCGTTTCCAAATATCTTTCTCAGATTCCACAGAAACAGTTATTTTAAACTGCTCAATCCAGACAGTGATTTAATGCTCTGAGATGAATACAAACATCACAAAAGAGTTACGCGGAAGGCTTCTCTGCAATATTCGATGGAAGATATTTCCTTGCCTCACACAGGCCTCCAGTCACCACTTACTATCCCTTTGCAGAACCCTCAAAAACCGCCTTTCAAACTGGGAAATGTAGAGTAAGCTTTAACCGTGTGAAAAGAATGGGCATATCAGAGAGCAGTTTCTTTGATTGCGTCTTTCTGTTTTTTATTGGATGACATTTAACCATTTGCCATAGTCTTCAATGTGCTCCGAGTATCACTCTTTTGGTTTTACAGGAACAGTGTTCAAATTGTGCCTTATGAGATGAACGTTAAAACTCCCTGAGTGGAATGCACATGTCACCAAGCAGTTTCTCAGAGAACTTCTCTCCATTTTTTAACTGACTATGTTTCCTATTTCATTATAGGCCTGAATGTGATCCCAAATATTCCTTCGTGGATCCATCCACGAGGGAGTTTCCAAGCTGCGTAATGTAAAGAAACCCCTGCAGCTAAGTGAGATGAATAAACATAGCAAAAAGCAGATTCACAGAAAGCTTCTTTCCAGTTTTTATCTGAAGATATTTCCTTTTACACTAGAGTCCAGAATGTGCTCCCAAAGGTCCCTTCGTGGATCCGTCCATGACAGTTTCCAAGCTGTGTAATGTAAAGAAAGCTTTATCTATGTGATGTGATTACACATACCACTGAGTAGTTTCCTAGAATGATTCCATCCAGTTTTTGTCTGAGGCTATTTCCCTTTTCACCATCAGCATCAACATGCTCCCAAATAACACCTGGTGTTTATTTCTTGAAAAGGGTTTCCCTGATGCTGTAGGAGAAGAGAGGTATAACACTGTGACTGAAATGCACACGTCACAAAGCAGTTCCTCAGAAAGCTTCTATCCAGTTTCGGACGGAACATATTTCTTTTTGCACTGTAAGCCCCAAAATGCTCCCAAATATCCCATCACACACTAAACATACACAGGGCTAGCAAACTGCTCAATGAAAAGAGAAACTTATCTGGGTTAGAGGAATTAAGACGACACAGAGCAGTTTCACAGAAAGCTTCCTTCTGGGTTTTACCTGAAGATATTTCTTTCTCCATATTCTATGGATCGTTCCCAAATATCCTTCCTCAGATTCCACAGAAACAGTGATTTCAAGCTGCTCAATCAAAAGAATAGTTTAACTCTAGGAGTCGAATACACATATCGCAAAGCAGTTGCTTAGAATGTTTCTCTGCAGGTTTCATCGGAAGACGTTTAGTATAATTAAAGTTTTAACTATGCGAGTTGAATAAGTATATCTAACATAAAGCAGTTTCACAGAAATCTTCTTTCCATTTTCTGTGTGAGGATATTTCCTTTTTCACCATAGTCGACTCCCAAATATCTCTTGGTAGATTTTTCTCCAAAAGGGATTCTGTAATCCTCTAGGAGGAGAAAGGTATATTTCTGTGAGTGGACTGCACACATCACAAAGCAGCTCCTCAGAAAGCTTCTCTCAGTTTGTATCTGAAGACATTTCTTTCTCACCATAAGCCTAAAAGCCTTCCAGAATATCCCTTCACAGAGTAAAAAAAAAAAAAAACAGTGTGATGATACAGCTCAATGAAGAAAGAAACTTAACTGTGTGAGCGGAATTCACGTGACACAGAGCAGTTCCACCAAAAGCTTCCTTCTGGTTTCTCTTGAGGTTATTTCTTTTTCAGGATCTTCTAAATTGCGTTTCCAAATTTCCTTTCTCAGATTCCACAGAAACAGTGATTTCAAACCGCTCAATCCAAAGAATGATTTAATGATATGAGATGAATACAGACATCACAAAATAGTTGTGTAGAAATCTTATCTCTGATTTTCGATGGAAGACATTTCCTTGCCTCTCACAGGCCTCCAGTCGCCACCTGCAATCCCTTTGCAGAACCCTCAAAGACCGACTTTTAAACTGTGAAATGTAGAGTAAGTCTTAACCCTGTCAAAAGGAATGTACATGTCAGAGAGCAGTTTCTTCGAGTGCTTCTTTCTGTTTTTCATTGGACGACATTTCACTTTTTGCCTTAGTCTTCAATGTGCGAGGAATATCACTCTTTCACTTTTACAGGAACAGTGTTCAAACTGTGCTTTATGAGAAGAAAGTTATAACTCCCTGAGTGGAAAGCACATATCACAAAGCATTTTCTCAGAAAGCTTCTCTCCAGTTTTTATCTGATAATATTTACTATTTCTCCACAGGCCCGTATATGATCCAAAGTATCCCTTCACGGATCCATCCACGAGGGAGAATCCAAGCTGCGTAATGTAAAGAAAGCTTCATCTATGTAAGATGAATAAACACAGCAAGAAGCACATTCACAGAATGCTCCTTTCCAGTTTTTATCGGAAGATATATCCTTTTTCAACATCGTCCAGAATGTGCTCCCGAAAGTCCCTTCATGGATCCGTCCAAGACAGTTTCCAAGCTGTGTAATATAAAGAAAGCTTTTTCTATGTGAGATGATTACACATATCACAGAGTAGTTTTCTAGACAGCTCCTTTCCAGTTTTTTTCTGAGGCTATTTCCCTTTTCACCATCGGCATCAACATGCTCCCGAATATCCCTTGGTACCGGTTTCTCCAAAAGGGGTTCCCCGATGCTGTATGAGAAGAGATGTGTAGCACTATGACTGGAATGCACATGTCACAAAGCAGTTTCTCGGAAAGCGTCTCTCCAATTTCGGTTTGAACATGTTTCCTTTTTCAACGTTAGCCTCTAACTGCTCCCGAATATCCCCTCACACGCTAAACATACACAGGGCTAGAAAACTGTTCAATGAAAAGAGAGGCTTATCTGAGTGAGAGAAATTAAGATGACACAGAGCAGTTTCACAGAAAGCATCCTTCTAGATTTTACCTGAGGCTATTTCTTTCTCCATATTCTAATGATCGTTCTGAAATGTCCTTCCTCAGATGCCACAAAAACAGTGATTTCAAGCTCTTCAATCCAAAGAATGGTTTAATTCGATGAGACGAATACATACACAGCAAAAAGCAGTTGCTCAGAACGTTTCTCTGCAGGTTTCATCGGAAGAGGTTTTCTCGCTCACCACAATCCTCTAGGCATCACTAAATATCCCTTCACAGATTCTTCAAAGACAGAGTTTCGAAACTGGGCAACATAGAGTAAGCATTAAGTCTGTGAAGTGAATGCACATATCAGACAGCGGATTCTCGGAATGCCTCTTCCTAGATTTTATTTCAGTATATTTCACTATTTGCCATAGTCCTCAATGCCTTCTGAAATATGGCTTTTTCAGTTTCACAGGAACAGTGTTCAAACACAGCCTTGTTAGAAAAGAGGTATACTCCCTGAGTATAATGCATACATCACAAGGTAGTTTCTCAGAAAACTTCTATCCAATTTTTATCTGAAGTTATCTCGTCTTTCACCATAGACCTGAATGTGCTCCCGAATGTCCCTTCACGGATCCTTGCATGACAGCATTTCCAAACTGCGTAATATAAGAAAAGGTTTAAATATCCTAGATTAATAAATATATCTAACACAAAGCATTTTCACAAAAATCTTCTGTCCAGTTTTTTTCTAAGGATATTTCCTTTTTCACCATAGCCCTCCCTGTATTTCCGAATATCTCTTGGTGGCTTTTTCTCCAACAGGGATTCCGGAATCCTATAGGAGGATAAAGGTATATTTCTGTGAGTAGAATGCACACGTCACAAAGCGGCTCCTCAGAAATCTTCTCGCCAGTTTCAGCCTGAATGAGCTCCCGAATGTCTTTTGGCAGATCTGTGCATGACGGAGTTTGCAAACTGCATAATAAAATTAAAGTATTAACTACACGAGATGAATAAATATATCTAACACAAAGCAGTTTCACATAAACATTCTTTCCAGGTTTGTCTGAGGATATTTCCTTTTTCACGAGATAAGACCCTGTACTCCAGAATATCTCTTGGTAGCTTTTTCTGCAAAAGGGATTCCAGAATCCTCTAGGAGAAGAAATGTATATTTCTGTGAGTGGAATGCACACGTCACAAAGCAGCTCCTCAGAAACCTTCTCTCCAGTTTCTATCTGAAGACGTTTCCTTTCTCACCGTAAGCCTTCAAGCCCTCCAGAGTATCCCTTCGCAGACTAAGCAAAAATGGTGTTGTGATACAGCTCAATGAAAAGGAAGCTTAATTGTTTGAGGAGAACTTATGTGACATACAGCAGTTTCACAGAATGCTTCCTTCTAGTTTCTCTCTGAGATTATTTCTTTTTCAGGATATTCTAAAGAGCATTTCCAAATGTCCTTTTTCAGATTCCACAGAAACAGTGATTTCAAACTGCTCCATCCAAAGAATGATTTATCGCTATGAGATGAATACAATCATCACAAAAGAGTTGCATAGAAAGCTTCTCTCCGATTTTCAATGTGAGACATTTCCTTGCCTCAGACAGGCCTCTGGTTGTCACTTGCTATCCCTTCACAGAAACCTCAAAGACCGACTTTCAAACTGGGAAATATGGAGTAAGCTTTAACCCTGTGAAAAGAATGGGCATGTCAGAGAGCAGTTTCTTTGAGTGCTTCTTTCTGTTTTTTATTGGACGACATTTCACTTTTTGCCATAGTCTTCAATGTGCTCTGAATATCACTCTTTTTGTTTTACAATAGCTGTGTTCGAACTCTGCCTTATGAGAAGAAAGTTATAACTCCCTGAGTAGAATGCTCACACCACCAAGCAGTTTCTCAGAAAACTTCTCTCCAGTTTTATTCTGACTATATTTGCTATTTCACCATAGGCCCGAATTTGATCCCAAATATCCTTTCACGGATCGATCCACGAGGGAGTTTTAAGCTGTGTAATGTAAAGAAAGCTTCATCTATGTGAGATGAATAAACAAAGCCAAAAGCAGAATCACAGAAAGCTTCTTTAAAGTTTTTATCTGAAGATATTTCCTTTTTCACCCTAGTTCTGTATGTGCTCCTGAAGGTGTCTTCGTGGATCCGTCCATGACAGTATCCACTATGCGTAACACAAAGAAAGCTTTAATTATGTGAGATGATTACACATATCACAGAGTAGTTTCCTAGAAAGAATATTTCCAGTTTTTGTCTGATGCTATTTCCCTTTTCACCAATGGCATCAACATGCTCCCGAATATCACTTGGAACCTGTTTCTTCCAAATGTTTCCCTGACGCTGTATAAGAAGAGAAGTATAACACGGTGCCTGGAATGCACACATCACAAAGCAGTTCCTCGGAAAGCTTCTCTCCAGTTTTGGTATGAACATATTTCCTTTTTCATCATAAGCCTCAAAGTGCTCCCGAAAATCCCATCACACACTAAACATACACAGGGTTAGAAAACTGCTCAATGAAATGAGAGACTTAACTGAGTGAGAGGAATTCAGTTTCACAGAAAGCTTCCTATAGGCCTGAATGTGATCCCAAATATTCCTTCGTGGATCCATCCATGAAGGAGTTTCCAAGCTTTGTAACGTAAAGAAAGCTTCATCTATGTGAGATGAATAAACGTATCAAAAAGCAAATTCACAGAAATCTTCTTTCCAGTTTTTATCTGAAGAGATTTCCTTTTTCACCATAGTCCAGAATGTGTTCCCGAAGATCCCTTCTGCAATCCCTCCATGACAGTTTCCAAGCTGCGTAATGTAAAGAAAGCTTCATTTATGTGAGATGATTACACATATCACAGAGTAGTTTCTTAGAAAGCTTCTTTCCAGATTTTGACTGAGGCAATTTCACTTTTTACCATCAGCATCAACATGTTCCTGAATATCACTTGGTACTTGTTTCTCCAAAAGACATTCCCCGACACTGTATGAGAAGAGAGGTACAACAATGTGACCGGAATGCACACATCACAAAGCAGTTCCTCGGAAAGGTTCTCTCCAGTTTCCGTCTGAACATATTTCCTTTTTCACCACTAGCCTGAAAGTGCTCCCGAATATCCCATCACACACTAAACCTACAGAGTGCTAGAAAACTGCTCAATGAAAAGAGGCATATCTGTGTGAGAGGAATTAAGACGACACAGAGCAGTTACACAGAAAACTTCCTTCTGGATTTTACCTGAGGATTTTTATTTCTCCATATTCCTAGAATCGTTCCCAAATGTCCTTCCTCAGATTCAACAAAAACAGTGATTTCAAGCTGCTCAATCCAAAGAATGGTTTAACTCTATGAGGTGAATACACACATCGCAAAGCATTTGCTCAGAACGTTTCTCTGCAGATTTCATGGGAAGGCGTATCCTCACTCACCACAAGACCCCAGGCATCACTAAATATCCTTTCAGATTCTTCAAAGACAGTTTCGAAACTGGGCAACATAGAGTAAGCATTAACACTGTGAAGTGAATGCCCACATCAGAGAGCAGATTCTTGGAACGCTTCCTCCTCGATTTTATTTCAGTATATTTCACTATTCGCCATAGTCCTCAATGCGTTCCGAAATATGACTTTTTCTGTTTCACAGGAACAGTGTCCAAACACTGCCTTGTAAGGAAAGAGGTATAACTCCCTGAGTGGAATGCAAACATCTCAAAGTAGTTTCTCAGAAAGGTACTATCCAGTTTTTTTTTTTTAATTTTATATTCAAATTTCATGGATACATAATAAATGTGTGCATTCATGGGTTACATAAGATATTTTGATGCAGGGCATATAATATGGAATAATCACATTAGAGTAAATGGGAAATTCATTACTGCAAACATTTATCCTTTGCATTGCAAATAATCTAATAATATTCTTTTAGTGTTTCAAAAAATACGGTTAAATTATTATTGACTGTAGTATTTGTAGTATAAGTACTAGATCTTGTTAATTATTTTTTTCCATCAATTCGTCATTTATATCAGGTATAACTCCCAATGCAATACCTCCCACCTCCCCCCCATGATAGACCCCGGTGTGTGATGTTCCACTTCCTGAGTCCAAGTGATGTCATTGTTCAGTTTCTACCTATGAGTGAGAACATACGGTGTTTGGTTTCCTGTTCTTGTGATAGTTTCCTAAGAATGATGATTTCCAACTGCATCATGTCCCTACAAAGGAGGCAAACTCATCCTTTTTTATGGCTGCATAGTATTCCATGGTGTATATGTGCCACATTTTCTCAATCCAGTCTGTCACAAATGGACATTTGGGTTGATTCCAAGTCTTTGCTATTGTGAATAGTGCCGCAATAAACATACGTGTGCATGTGTCTTTATAGCAGCATGATTTATAATCCTTTGGGTATATACCCAGTAGTGGGATGGCTGGGTCATATGGTACATTTGTTCTAAATCCTTGAGGAATTGCCATACTGTTTTCCATAATGGTTGAACTAGTTTACAATCCCACCAACAGTGTAAAAGTGTTCCTATTTGTCCACATCCTCTCCCACACCTGTTGTTTCCTGACTTTTTAATGATTACCATTCTAACAGGTGTGAGATGGTATCTCATTGTGGTTTTGATTTGCATTTCTCTGATGGCGAGTGATGATGAGCATTTTTTTCATGTGTCTGTTGGCTGTATGAATGTCTTCTTTTGAGAAATGTCTGTTCATATCCTTTGCCCACTTTTGGATGGGGTTGTTTGTTTTTTTCTTGTATATTTGTTTGAGTTCTTTGTAGGTTCCTGATATTAGCCCTTTGTCAGATGAGTAGATTGCAAAAAGTTTCTCCCATTCTGTAGGTTGCCTGTTCACTCTTATGGCAGTTTCTTTTGCTGTGCAGAAGCTATTTAGTTTAATGAGATCCCATTTGTCAATTTTGGCTTTTGCTGCCATTGCTTTTGGGGTTTTAGACATGAAGTCCTTGCCAATGCCTATGTCCTGAATGGTACTACCTAAGTTTTCTTCTAGGGTTTTTATGGTATTAGGTCTAACATTTAAGTCTCTAATCCATCTTGAATTATCTTTGTATAAGGAGTAAGGAAAGGATCCAGTTTCAGCTTTCTACTTATGGCTAGCCAATTTTCCCAGCACCATTTATTAAATAGGGAATCCTTTCCCCATTTCTTGTTTCTCTCAGGTTTGTCAAAGATCAGATGGCTATAGATGTGTGGTATTATTTCTGAGGACTCTGTTCTGCTCCAGTGGTCTATATCTCTGTTTTGGTACCAGTACCATGCTGTTTTGGTTGCTGTAGCTTAGTAGTATAGTTTGACGTCAGGTAGCGTGATGCCTCCAGCTTTGTCCTGTTGACTTAGGATTGTCTTGGCAATGCGGGCTCTTTTTTGGTTCCATATGAACTTTAAAGACATTTGATCCAATTCTGTGAAGAAACTCATTGGTAGCTTGATGGGGATGGTATTGAATCTATAGATAACCTTGGGCAGTATGGCCATTTTCATGAATTTGATTCTTCCTATCCATGAACATGGTATGTTCTTCCATTTGTTTGTGTCCTCTTTGATTTCACTGAG
>NW_022316963.1:0-22088 GCF_002776525.5 Piliocolobus tephrosceles
CTCAGTGAAATCAAAGAGGACACAAACAAATGGAAGAACATACCATGTTCATGGATAGGAAGAATCAAATTCATGAAAATGGCCATACTGCCCAAGGTTATCTATAGATTCAATACCATCCCCATCAAGCTACCAATGAGTTTCTTCACAGAATTGGATCAAATGTCTTTAAAGTTCATATGGAACCAAAAAAGAGCCCGCATTGCCAAGACAATCCTAAGTCAACAGGACAAAGCTGGAGGCATCACGCTACCTGACGTCAAACTATACTACTAAGCTACAGCAACCAAAACAGCATGGTACTGGTACCAAAACAGAGATATAGACCACTGGAGCAGAACAGAGTCCTCAGAAATAATACCACACATCTATAGCCATCTGATCTTTGACAAACCTGAGAGAAACAAGAAATGGGGAAAGGATTCCCTATTTAATAAATGGTGCTGGGAAAATTGGCTAGCCATAAGTAGAAAGCTGAAACTGGATCCTTTCCTTACTCCTTATACAAAGATAATTCAAGATGGATTAGAGACTTAAATGTTAGACCTAATACCATAAAAACCCTAGAAGAAAACTTAGGTAGTACCATTCAGGACATAGGCATTGGCAAGGACTTCATGTCTAAAACCCCAAAAGCAATGGCAGCAAAAGCCAAAATTGACAAATGGGATCTCATTAAACTAAATAGCTTCTGCACAGCAAAAGAAACTGCCATAAGAGTGAACAGGCAACCTACAGAATGGGAGAAACTTTTTGCAATCTACTCATCTGACAAAGGGCTAATATCAGGAACCTACAAAGAACTCAAACAAATATACAAGAAAAAAACAAACAACCCCATCCAAAAGTGGGCAAAGGATATGAACAGACATTTCTCAAAAGAAGACATTCATACAGCCAACAGACACATGAAAAAAATGCTCATCATCACTCGCCATCAGAGAAATGCAAATCAAAACCACAATGAGATACCATCTCACACCTGTTAGAATGGTAATCATTAAAAAGTCAGGAAACAACAGGTGTGGGAGAGGATGTGGACAAATAGGAACACTTTTACACTGTTGGTGGGATTGTAAACTAGTTCAACCATTATGGAAAACAGTATGGCAATTCCTCAAGGATTTAGAACAAATGTACCATATGACCCAGCCATCCCACTACTGGGTATATACCCAAAGGATTATAAATCATGCTGCTATAAAGACACATGCACACGTATGTTTATTGCGGCACTATTCACAATAGCAAAGACTTGGAATCAACCCAAATGTCCATTTGTGACAGACTGGATTGAGAAAATGTGGCACATATACACCATGGAATACTATGCAGCCATAAAAAAGGATGAGTTTGCCTCCTTTGTAGGGACATGATGCAGTTGGAAATCATCATTCTTAGGAAACTATCACAAGAACAGGAAACCAAACACCGTATGTTCTCACTCATAGGTAGAAACTGAACAATGACATCACTTGGACTCAGGAAGTGGAACATCACACACCGGGGTCTATCATGGGGGGGAGGTGGGAGGTATTGCATTGGGAGTTATACCTGATATAAATGACGAATTGATGGAAAAAAATAATTAACAAGATCTAGTACTTATACTACAAATACTACAGTCAATAATAATTTAACCGTATTTTTTGAAACACTAAAAGAATATTATTAGATTATTTGCAATGCAAAGGATAAATGTTTGCAGTAATGAATTTCCCATTTACTCTAATGTGATTATTCCATATTATATGCCCTGCATCAAAATATCTTATGTAACCCATGAATGCACACATTTATTATGTATCCATGAAATTTGAATATAAAATTAAAAAAAAAAAACTGGATAGTACCTTTCTGAGAAACTACTTTGAGATGTTTGCATTCCACTCAGGGAGTTATACCTCTTTCCTTACAAGGCAGTGTTTGGACACTGTTCCTGTGAAACAGAAAAAGTCATATTTCGGAACGCATTGAGGACTATGGCGAATAGTGAAATATACTGAAATAAAATCGAGGAGGAAGCGTTCCAAGAATCTGCTCTCTGATGTGGGCATTCACTTCACAGTGTTAATGCTTACTCTATGTTGCCCAGTTTCGAAACTGTCTTTGAAGAATCTGAAAGGATATTTAGTGATGCCTGGGGTCTTGTGGTGAGTGAGGATACGCCTTCCCATGAAATCTGCAGAGAAACGTTCTGAGCAAATGCTTTGCGATGTGTGTATTCACCTCATAGAGTTAAACCATTCTTTGGATTGAGCAGCTTGAAATCACTGTTTTTGTTGAATCTGAGGAAGGACATTTGGGAACGATTCTAGGAATATGGAGAAATAAAAATCCTCAGGTAAAATCCAGAAGGAAGTTTTCTGTGTAACTGCTCTGTGTCGTCTTAATTCCTCTCACACAGATATGCCTCTTTTCATTGAGCAGTTTTCTAGCACTCTGTAGGTTTAGTGTGTGATGGGATATTCGGGAGCACTTTCAGGCTAGTGGTGAAAAAGGAAATATGTTCAGACGGAAACTGGAGAGAACCTTTCCGAGGAACTGCTTTGTGATGTGTGCATTCCGGTCACATTGTTGTACCTCTCTTCTCATACAGTGTCGGGGAATGTCTTTTGGAGAAACAAGTACCAAGTGATATTCAGGAACATGTTGATGCTGATGGTAAAAAGTGAAATTGCCTCAGTCAAAATCTGGAAAGAAGCTTTCTAAGAAACTACTCTGTGATATGTGTAATCATCTCACATAAATGAAGCTTTCTTTACATTACGCAGCTTGGAAACTGTCATGGAGGGATTGCAGAAGGGATCTTCGGGAACACATTCTGGACTATGGTGAAAAAGGAAATCTCTTCAGATAAAAACTGGAAAGAAGATTTCTGTGAATTTGCTTTTTGATACGTTTATTCATCTCACATAGATGAAGCTTTCTTTACGTTACAAAGCTTGGAAACTCCTTCATGGATGGATCCACGAAGGAATATTTGGGATCACATTCAGGCCTATAGGAAGCTTTCTGTGAAACTGAATTCCTCTCACTCAGTTAAGTCTCTCATTTCATTGAGCAGTTTTCTAACCCTGTGTATGTTTAGTGTGTGATGGGATTTTCGGGAGCACTTTGAGGCTTATGATGAAAAAGGAAATATGTTCATACCAAAACTGGAGAGAAGCTTTCCGAGGAACTGCTTTGTGATGTGTGCATTCCAGGCACCGTGTTATACTTCTCTTCTTATACAGCGTCAGGGAAACATTTGGAAGAAACAGGTTCCAAGTGATATTCGGGAGCATGTTGATGCCATTGGTGAAAAGGGAAATAGCATCAGACAAAAACTGGAAATATTCTTTCTAGGAAACTACTCTGTGATATGTGTAATCATCTCACATAATTAAAGCTTTCTTTGTGTTACGCATAGTGGATACTGTCATGGACGGATCCACGAAGACACCTTCAGGAGCACATACAGAACTAGGGTGAAAAAGGAAATATCTTCAGATAAAAACTTTAAAGAAGCTTTCTGTGATTCTGCTTTTGGCTTTGTTTATTCATCTCACATAGATGAAGCTTTCTTTACATTACACAGCTTAAAACTCCCTCGTGGATCGATCCGTGAAAGGATATTTGGGATCAAATTCGGGCCTATGGTGAAATAGCAAATATAGTCAGAATAAAACTGGAGAGAAGTTTTCTGAGAAACTGCTTGGTGGTGTGAGCATTCTACTCAGGGAGTTATAACTTTCTTCTCATAAGGCAGAGTTCGAACACAGCTATTGTAAAACAAAAAGAGTGATATTCAGAGCACATTGAAGACTATGGCAAAAAGTGAAATGTCGTCCAATAAAAAACAGAAAGAAGCACTCAAAGAAACTGCTCTCTGACATGCCCATTCTTTTCACAGGGTTAAAGCTTACTCCATATTTCCCAGTTTGAAAGTCGGTCTTTGAGGTTTCTGTGAAGGGATAGCAAGTGACAACCAGAGGCCTGTCTGAGGCAAGGAAATGTCTCACATTGAAAATCGGAGAGAAGCTTTCTATGCAACTCTTTTGTGATGATTGTATTCATCTCATAGCGATAAATCATTCTTTGGATGGAGCAGTTTGAAATCACTGTTTCTGTGGAATCTGAAAAAGGACATTTGGAAATGCTCTTTAGAATATCCTGAAAAAGAAATAATCTCAGAGAGAAACTAGAAGGAAGCATTCTGTGAAACTGCTGTATGTCACATAAGTTCTCCTCAAACAATTAAGCTTCCTTTTCATTGAGCTGTATCACAACACCATTTTTGCTTAGTCTGCGAAGGGATACTCTGGAGGGCTTGAAGGCTTACGGTGAGAAAGGAAACGTCTTCAGATAGAAACTGGAGAGAAGGTTTCTGAGGAGCTGCTTTGTGACGTGTGCATTCCACTCACAGAAATATACATTTCTTCTCCTAGAGGATTCTGGAATCCCTTTTGCAGAAAAAGCTACCAAGAGATATTCTGGAGTACAGGGTCTTATCTCGTGAAAAAGGAAATATCCTCAGACAAACCTGGAAAGAATGTTTATGTGAAACTGCTTTGTGTTAGATATATTTATTCATCTCGTGTAGTTAATACTTTAATTTTATTATGCAGTTTGCAAACTCCGTCATGCACAGATCTGCCAAAAGACATTCGGGAGCTCATTCAGGCTGAAACTGGCGAGAAGATTTCTGAGGAGCCGCTTTGTGACGTGTGCATTCTACTCACAGAAATATACCTTTATCCTCCTATAGGATTCCGGAATCCCTGTTGGAGAAAAAGCCACCAAGAGATATTCGGAAATACAGGGAGGGCTATGGTGAAAAAGGAAATATCCTTAGAAAAAAACTGGACAGAAGATTTTTGTGAAAATGCTTTGTGTTAGATATATTTATTAATCTAGGATATTTAAACCTTTTCTTATATTACGCAGTTTGGAAATGCTGTCATGCAAGGATCCGTGAAGGGACATTCGGGAGCACATTCAGGTCTATGGTGAAAGACGAGATAACTTCAGATAAAAATTGGATAGAAGTTTTCTGAGAAACTACCTTGTGATGTATGCATTATACTCAGGGAGTATACCTCTTTTCTAACAAGGCTGTGTTTGAACACTGTTCCTGTGAAACTGAAAAAGCCATATTTCAGAAGGCATTGAGGACTATGGCAAATAGTGAAATATACTGAAATAAAATCTAGGAAGAGGCATTCCGAGAATCCGCTGTCTGATATGTGCATTCACTTCACAGACTTAATGCTTACTCTATGTTGCCCAGTTTCGAAACTCTGTCTTTGAAGAATCTGTGAAGGGATATTTAGTGATGCCTAGAGGATTGTGGTGAGCGAGAAAACCTCTTCCGATGAAACCTGCAGAGAAACGTTCTGAGCAACTGCTTTTTGCTGTGTATGTATTCGTCTCATCGAATTAAACCATTCTTTGGATTGAAGAGCTTGAAATCACTGTTTTTGTGGCATCTGAGGAAGGACATTTCAGAACGATCATTAGAATATGGAGAAAGAAATAGCCTCAGGTAAAATCTAGAAGGATGCTTTCTGTGAAACTGCTCTGTGTCATCTTAATTTCTCTCACTCAGATAAGCCTCTCTTTTCATTGAACAGTTTTCTAGCCCTGTGTATGTTTAGCGTGTGAGGGGATATTCGGGAGCAGTTAGAGGCTAACGTTGAAAAAGGAAACATGTTCAAACCGAAATTGGAGAGACGCTTTCCGAGAAACTGCTTTGTGACATGTGCATTCCAGTCATAGTGCTACACATCTCTTCTCATACAGCATCGGGGAACCCCTTTTGGAGAAACCGGTACCAAGGGATATTCGGGAGCATGTTGATGCCGATGGTGAAAAGGGAAATAGCCTCAGAAAAAAACTGGAAAGGAGCTGTCTAGAAAACTACTCTGTGATATGTGTAATCATCTCACATAGAAAAAGCTTTCTTTATATTACACAGCTTGGAAACTGTCTTGGACGGATCCATGAAGGGACTTTCGGGAGCACATTCTGGACGATGTTGAAAAAGGATATATCTTCCGATAAAAACTGGAAAGGAGCATTCTGTGAATGTGCTTCTTGCTGTGTTTATTCATCTTACATAGATGAAGCTTTCTTTACATTACGCAGCTTGGATTCTCCCTCGTGGATGGATCCGTGAAGGGATACTTTGGATCATATACGGGCCTGTGGAGAAATAGTAAATATTATCAGATAAAAACTGGAGAGAAGCTTTCTGAGAAAATGCTTTGTGATATGTGCTTTCCACTCAGGGAGTTATAACTTTCTTCTCATAAAGCACAGTTTGAACACTGTTCCTGTAAAAGTGAAAGAGTGATATTCCTCGCACATTGAAGACTAAGGCAAAAAGTGAAATGTCGTCCAATGAAAAACAGAAAGAAGCACTCGAAGAAACTGCTCTCTGACATGTACATTCCTTTTGACAGGGTTAAGACTTACTCTACATTTCACAGTTTAAAAGTCGGTCTTTGAGGGTTCTGCAAAGGGATTGCAGGTGGCGACTGGAGGCCTGTGAGAGGCAAGGAAATGTCTTCCATCGAAAATCAGAGATAAGATTTCTACACAACTATTTTGTGATGTCTGTATTCATCTCATATCATTAAATCATTCTTTGGATTGAGCGGTTTGAAATCACTGTTTCTGTGGAATCTGAGAAAGGAAATTTGGAAACGCAATTTAGAAGATCCTGAAAAAGAAATAACCTCAAGAGAAACCAGAAGGAAGCTTTTGGTGGAACTGCTCTGTGTCACGTGAATTCCGCTCACACAGTTAAGTTTCTTTCTTCATTGAGCTGTATCATCACACTGTTTTTTTTTTTTTTTACTCTGTGAAGGGATATTCTGGAAGGCTTTTAGGCTTATGGTGAGAAAGAAATGTCTTCAGATACAAACTGAGAGAAGCTTTCTGAGGAGCTGCTTTGTGATGTGTGCAGTCCACTCACAGAAATATACCTTTCTCCTCCTAGAGGATTACAGAATCCCTTTTGGAGAAAAATCTACCAAGAGATATTTGGGAGTCGACTATGGTGAAAAAGGAAATATCCTCACACAGAAAATGGAAAGAAGATTTCTGTGAAACTGCTTTATGTTAGATATACTTATTCAACTCGCATAGTTAAAACTTTAATTATACTAAACGTCTTCCGATGAAACCTGCAGAGAAACATTCTAAGCAACTGCTTTGCGATATGTGTATTCGACTCCTAGAGTTAAACTATTCTTTTGATTGAGCAGCTTGAAATCACTGTTTCTGTGGAATCTGAGGAAGGATATTTGGGAACGATCCATAGAATATGGAGAAAGAAATATCTTCAGGTAAAACCCAGAAGGAAGCTTTCTGTGAAACTGCTCTGTGTCGTCTTAATTCCTCTAACCCAGATAAGTTTCTCTTTTCATTGAGCAGTTTGCTAGCCCTGTGTATGTTTAGTGTGTGATGGGATATTTGGGAGCATTTTGGGGCTTACAGTGCAAAAAGAAATATGTTCCGTCCGAAACTGGATAGAAGCTTTCTGAGGAACTGCTTTGTGACGTGTGCATTTCAGTCACAGTGTTATACCTCTCTTCTCCTACAGCATCAGGGAAACCCTTTTCAAGAAATAAACACCAGGTGTTATTTGGGAGCATGTTGATGCTGATGGTGAAAAGGGAAATAGCCTCAGACAAAAACTGGATGGAATCATTCTAGGAAACTACTCAGTGGTATGTGTAATCACATCACATAGATAAAGCTTTCTTTACATTACACAGCTTGGAAACTGTCATGGACGGATCCACGAAGGGACCTTTGGGAGCACATTCTGGACTCTAGTGTAAAAGGAAATATCTTCAGATAAAAACTGGAAAGAAGCTTTCTGTGAATCTGCTTTTTGCTATGTTTATTCATCTCACTTAGCTGCAGGGGTTTCTTTACATTACGCAGCTTGGAAACTCCCTCGTGGATGGATCCACGAAGGAATATTTGGGATCACATTCAGGCCTATAATGAAATAGGAAACATAGTCAGTTAAAAAATGGAGAGAAGTTCTCTGAGAAACTGCTTGGTGACATGTGCATTCCACTCAGGGAGTTTTAACGTTCATCTCATAAGGCACAATTTGAACACTGTTCCTGTAAAACCAAAAGAGTGATACTCGGAGCACATTGAAGACTATGGCAAATGGTTAAATGTCATCCAATAAAAAACAGAAAGACGCAATCAAAGAAACTGCTCTCTGATATGCCCATTCTTTTCACACGGTTAAAGCTTACTCTACATTTCCCAGTTTGAAAGGCGGTTTTTGAGGGTTCTGCAAAGGGATAGTAAGTGGTGACTGGAGGCCTGTGTGAGGCAAGGAAATATCTTCCATCGAATATTGCAGAGAAGCCTTCCGCGTAACTCTTTTGTGATGTTTGTATTCATCTCAGAGCATTAAATCACTGTCTGGATTGAGCAGTTTAAAATAACTGTTTCTGTGGAATCTGAGAAAGATATTTGGAAACGCTCTTTAGAATATCCTGAAAAAGATATTACCTTGAGCGAAAGCAGACGAAGCTTTCTGTGAAACTGTTCTGTGTCACGTGAATTCCTTTCACACAGTTAAGCTTCTCTTTTATTTGAGCTGCATCATAACACTGTTTTTGTTTAGTCTTCGAAGGGATATTCTGGAGGGCTTTGAGGCTTACGGTGAGAAAGGAAACGTCTTCAGATGGAAACTGGAGAGAAGCTTTCTGAGGAGCTGCTTTGTGACGTGTGTATTCCACTCACAGAAATATACCTTTCTTCTCCTAGAGTATTCCGGAATCCCTTTTGGAGAAAAAGCTTCCAAGAGATATGCGGGAGTATAGTGACGACTCTGGTGAAAAAGCAAGTATCCTCAGACAAAAAGTGGAAAGAAGATTGCTGTGAAACTGCTTTGTCTTAGATATATTTATTTGTGTCGCATAGTTAAAACTTCAATTATATTACACAGTTTGGAAACTCCATCATGCACAGATCCGCATAGGGAGATTCGAGAGCACATTCAGGCCTATGGTGAATGAGGAGATACCTTCAGATAAAAACTGGATAGAAGCTTTCTGAGAAACTACTTTGTGATGTATGCATTCCACTCAGGGTGTTATTCATCTTTTCTCCAAGGCAGTGTTTGAACACTGTTCTTGTGAAACCAAAAAAGTGACATTTCGGAACGCATTGAGGACTATGGCGAATAGTGAAATATCCTGAACTAAAATCGAGGAAGAAGCATTCCACGAATCTGCTCTCTGATATGTGCATTTACTTCACATTGTTAATGCTTACTCTGTGTTGCCCAGTTTCGAAACTCTGTCTTTCAAGAATATGTGAATGCCTGTTTAGTGACGTCCGGAGGCTTGTGGTGAGTGAGGAGACGTCTTCCAATGAAACCTGCAGAGAAACTTTCTGAGCAACTGCTTTGTGACCTGTGTATTTGTCTCATACAGTTAAACCATTCTGTTGATTGAGCACTTGAAATCACTGTTTTTTTGGAATCTGAGGAAGTATATTTTGGAACAATCCTTAGAATATGGAGAAAGAAATATCCTCAGGAAAAATCCAGCAGAAAGCTTTCTGTGAAACTGCTCTGTGTTGTCTTAATTCCTCTCACACAGTTAAGCCTCTCATTTCATTGAACAGTTTTCTAATGCTGTGTATGCTTAGCATGTGATGGGATATTCAGGGACACTTTGAAGCTTATGGTGAAAAAGGAAATGTGTTCAGACAGAAACTGGAGAGAAGCTTTCTGAAGAACTGCTTTGTGGCGTGTGCATTCCAGTTATCGTGCTATACCTCTCTTGTCATAGAGCGTCGGGGAAAACCATTTGGAGAAACAGGTACCAAGTGATATTCGGGAGCATTTTGATGCCCATGGTGAAAATGGAAATAGCCTCAGACAAAAAATGGAAAGAAGATTTCTAGGAAACTACTCTGTGATATGTGTAATCAACTCACATAGATAAACCTTTCTTTACATTACGCAGCTTGAAAAATGTCATGGACGGATCCACGAAGGGACCTTCGGGAGCACATTCAAGACTATGGTGAAAAAGGAAATATCTTCAGATAAAAACTGGAAAGAAGTATTCTTTGAATCTGCTTTTTGCTATGTTTATACATATCACACAGATGAAGCTTTATTTATATTATGCAGCTTGGAAACTCCCTAGTGGATGGATCCACGAAGGGATATTTGGGATCACATTCGGCCCTATGGTGAAAGAGGAAATATAATCAGATAAAAACTGGAGAGAAGCTTTCTTAGATACCGCTCAGTGATGTGTGCATTCCTCTCAGGGAGTTGTAACTTTCTTCTCTAATGCACAGTTTGAAAACTGTTCCTGTAAAACCAAAAGATTGATATTCTCAGCACATTGGAGACTAGGGCAAAAAGAGAAAAGGAGTCATATACAAAACAGAAAGAAGCACTCGAAGAAACTGCTCTCTGACATGTCCATTCTTTTCACAGGGTAAAAGCTTACTCTACATTTCCCAGTTTGAACGTCCGTCTTTGAGGGTCCCGCGAAGGGATAGTAAGTGGTGACCAGAGGCCTGTGTGAGGCAAGGAAATGTCTTCCATCGAAAAACGGAGAGAAGCTTTCTACGTAACTCTTCTGTGAAATTTGTATTCATCTCATAGAGTTAAATCAAGGTTTGAATTGAGCAGTTTGAAATCACTGTTTCTGTGGAATCTGAGAAAGGATATTTGGAAACGCTCTTTACAACATTCTGAAAAAGAAATAACCTCAGAGAGAAACCAGAAGGAAGCTTTCTGTAAATCTGCTCTGTGTCTCATGAATTCTGCTCACACAGTTAAGCTTCTCTTTTCATAGAGCAGTATCATAACACTGTTTTTGTTTAGATTGCAAAGGGATATTCTGGAGGGCATTGAGGCTTATTGTGAGAAAGGAAACGTCTTCAGATACAAACTGGAGAGAAGCTTTCTGAGGAGCTGCTTTGTGACGTGTTCATTCCACTCACAAAAATATACCTTTCTTCTCCTAGAGTTTTCCGGAATCCCTTTTGGAAAAAAAGCTACCAAGAGATATTCGGGAATATAGCGACGACTATGGTGAAAAAGGAAATATCCTCGGACAAACACTGGAAAGAAGATTACTGTGAAACTGCCTTGTGTTAGATATATTTATTCGTCTCACATAGTTAAAACTTTAATTATATTACGCATTTTGGAAGCTCCGTCATGCATGAATCTCTGAAGGGACCTGAGAGAGCACATTCAGGCCTACAGTGAAAGAGGAGATATCTTCATATAAAAACTGTAAAGAAGCTTTCTGAGAATCAACTTTGTGATGTATGCATTCCACTCAGGGAGTTATACCTCTTTTCTCACAAGACAGTCTTTGAAGACTGTTCTTGTGAAACCAAAAAAGTACTATTTCAAAACGTCTTTAGGTCCATGGCAAATAGAGAAATATACTGAAAGAAAATCAAGGAAGAAGCGTTCCAGGAATCTGCTCTCTGATATGTGCATTCACCTCACAGAGTTAATGCTTACTCTATTTTGCCCAGGTTCGAAACTCCGTCTTTAAGAATCTATCAAGGGATATTTAGCGATGCCCAGAGGCTTGTGGTGAGCGAGGAAAAGTCTCCTGATGAAACCTGCAGAGAATCTTTCTGAGCAACTGCTTTTGATGTGTGTATTCGTCTCAGGGAGTTAAACCATTCTTTGGATTGAGCAGCTTGAAATCACTGTTTTTGTGGAATCTGTGAAAGGACATTTGTCAATGTTCCTTAGAATATGGAGAAAGAAATATCCTCAGGTAAGCCTCACACAAAAATTGGAAAGAAACTTTCTAGAAAACTACTCTGTGATATGAGTATTCATCTCACATAGATAGAGCTTTCTTTACATTACGCAGGTTGGAAACTGTCATGGACGGATCCACGAAGGGACGATTGAGAGCACATTCAGGACTATGGTGAAAATGGAAATATCTTCAGAAAAAAACTGGAAAGAAGCTTTCTGTAAATCTGCTGTTTGCTATGTTTAATCATCTCACATAGCTGAAGCTTTCTTTACATTACACAACTTGCAAACTCCCTCGTGGTTGGATCCACGATGGGATATTTGGGATCATATTCGGGCCTACAGTGAAATAGGAAATATAGGCAGATAAAAAATAGAGAGAAGCTTTATGACAAACTGCTTGGTGATGTGTGCATTCCACTCAGGCAGCTATAACTTTCTTCTCATAAGGCACAGTTCGAACCCTGTTCCTGTAAAACCAAAAGAGTGATATTCGGAGCACATTGAAGACTACGGCAAAAAGTCAAATGTCGCCGAATAAAAAACAGAAAGAAGCACTCGAAGAAGCTGCTCTCTGACATGTCCATTCTTTTCACAGGGTTAAAGTTTCCTCTACATTCCCCAGTTTGAAAGTCCTTCTTTGAGGTTCCTGCGAAGGGATAGTAAGTGGCAACCAGAATGCTGTGTCAAGCAAGGAAATGCCTTCCATCGAAAACCAGAGAGAATCTTTCTGTGCAACTCTTTTGTGATGTTTTTATTCATCTCATAGCATTATATGATTGTTTGGATTGAGCTGTTTGTAAACACATTTTCTGTGGAATCTGAGAAAGGACATTTGGAAACGCTCCTTAGAATATCCTGAAACAGAAATAACCTCAGAGAGAAACCAGAAGGAAGCTTTATGTGAAACTACTCTGTGTCATGTGAATTCTGCTCACACAGTTAAGCTTCACTTTTCATAGAGCAGTATCATAACACTGTTTTTGTTCAGTCTGCAAAGGGATATTCTGGAACCCTTTGAGGCTTACAGTGAGAAAGGAAACATCTTTAAACAGAAACTGAAGAGAAGCTTTTTGAGGAGCTGGTTTGTGACATGTGCATTCCACTCTCAGAAATATACCTTTCTTCTCATACAGGATTCCAGAATCCTTTTTGTAGAAAAAGCTACCAAGAGACATTTGGGACTATAGGGAGGGCTATGGTGAAAAACGAAATTTCCTCAGAGAAAAATAGAAAAGATTTCTATGAAACTGCTATGTGTTAGATATATTTATTCATCTTGCATAGCTAAAACATTTCTTATATTATGCAGTTTGGAAACTCTGTCATGTACGGATCTGAGAAGGGACATTCGGGAGAACATTCAGGCCTATGGTGAAAGAGGGGATATCTTCAGATAAAAACTTGATAGAAGTTTTCAGAGAAACTACTTTGTAATGTATGCATTCCACTGAGGGAGTTATACCTCTTTTCTCACAAGGCAGTGTTGGAACACTATTCCTGTGAAACCGAAAAAGCGATAATTCGGAAGACATTGAGGACTATGGCGAATACTGAAATATACTGAAATAAAATCAAAGAAGAAGAGTTTCAAGAATCTGCTTTCTGATATGTGCATTCACTTCACACGGTTAATGCTTACTGTTTGTTGCCCAGTTTCGAAACTCTGTCTTTAAAGAATCTGTGAAGGGATATTTAGTGACGCCCAGAGGCTTGTGGTGAGCGAGGAAACCTCTTCCGATGAAACCTGCAGAGAAACATTCTGAGCAACTGCTTTGCGATCTGTGTATTTGTCTCATGAAATTAAACCATTCTGTTGATTGAGCAGCTTGAAATCACTGGTTTGAGGAATCTGATGAAGTGTATTTGGGAACTATCCTTAGAATAAGGAGAAGATATACGCTCAGGAAAAATCCTGTAGGAAGCTTTTTGTGAAACTGCTCTGTGTTGTCTTAATTCCTCTCTCACAGTTAAGACTCTCATTTCACTGAACAGATTTCTAACACTGTGTATGGTTAGCGTGTGATTACACTCACAGTGTTATACCTCTCTTCTCATACAGCATCGGGGGAACCCTTTTGGAGAAACAGGTCCAAAGTTATATTTGGGAGCACCTCAGAAAAAAACTAGGAAGAAGCTTTCTAGGAAACTACTCTGTGATATGTGTAATAATCTCACATAGATAAAGCTTTCTTTACATTACACAACTTGGAAACAGTCATGGAAGGATCCCCAAAGGGAACTTCGGTAGCACATTCTGGACTATGGTAAAAAAGTAAATATCTTCAGATAAAAACTGGAAGGAAGCTTTCTGTGAAACTGCTTTTTGCTATGTTTATTCATCTCACATACATGAAGCTTTCATTACATTAAGCAGCTTGGAAACTCCCTCGTGGATGGATCCCCGAAGGGATATTTGGGATCACATTCGGGCCTATGGTGAAATAGGACATACAGTCAGATAAAAACGGCAGAGAAGCTTTCTGAGAAACTGATTGGAGATGTGTGCATTACACTCAGGGAGTTATAACTCTCTTCTCATAAGGCACAGTTTGAACACTGTTCCTGTAAAATCAAACGACTGATATTCAGAGCACATTGAAGACTATGGCAAGAAGTGAAATGTCGTACAACAAAAAACAGAAAGAAGCACTCTAAGAAATTGCTCTCTCAAATGTCCATTCTTTTAACAGGGTTAAAGCTTACTTTACATTTCCCCGTTTGAAAATCCGTCTTTGAGGATTCTGCGAAGGGAGAGCAAGTGGCGACTGGAGGCCTGTGTGAGGCAAATAAGTGTCTTACATCGAAAATCGGAGAGAAGCTGTCTGCGCAACTCTTCTGTGATGATTGTATTCATCTCATATCATTAAATCATTCTTTGGATTGAGTAGTTTGAAGTCACTGTTTCTGTGTAATCTGAGAAAAGACATTTGGAAACACTCTCTAGAATATCCTGAAAAAGAAATAATCTCAGAGAGAAAACAGAAGGAAGCTTTTTGTGAAACTGCTCTGTGTCACGTGATTCTGCTCACAAAGCTAAGCTTCCTTTTTCATTGAGTTGTATCATAACACTGTTTTTGTTTAGTCTGCGAAGCGATATTCTGGAGGGCTTTCAGGCTCACGTTGAGAAAGGAAACATCTTCAGATAGAACCTGGAAAGAAGCTTTCTGAGGAGCTGCTTTGTGACGTGTGCATTCCTCTCACAGAAATATACCTTTCTTCTCCTAGAGGATTCTGGAACCCCTTTTGGAGTAGAAGCTACCAAGAGATACCCGGGAGTATGGTGAAAACCATGGTGAAAGAGGAAATATCCTTAGACAAAAACTGTAAAGAAGATTTCTGTGAAACTGCTTTGTGTTAGATATATTTATTCATCTCGCATAGTTAAATCTTTAATTATATTACGCAGTTTGGAAACCCCGTTGTGCACATATGGACGAAGGGACATTTGGGAGCACATTCAGGCCTATGGTGAAAGAGGAGATATCTTCAGATAAAAACTGGATAGAAGCTTTCTTCGAAACTACTTTGTGATGTTTGCATTCCACTCAGGGAGTTACATCTCTTTTCTCACAAGGCAGTGTTTGAACACTGTTCCTGTGAAACCAAAAAAGTGATATTTCGGAAAGCGTTGAGGACTATGGCGAATAGTTGAATATACTGAAATAAAATTGAAAAAGAACCATTCCAAGAATCTGCATTCTGATATGTGAATTCACTTCACAGGGTTAATGCTTACTGTATGTTGAACAGTTTTGACACTCTGTCTTTGAAGAATCTGTGAAGGGATATTTAGTGATGCCCGGAGGCTTATGGTGAGCAAGGAAACGTCTTCTGATGAAACCTGCAGAGAAAGGTTATGAGCAACTGCTTTGCGATGTGTGTATTTGTCTCCTAGAATTAAACCATTCTTTGGATTGAGCAGCTTGAAATAACTGTTTTTGTGGAATCTGAGGAAGGACATTTGGGAACGATCCTTAGAATATGCAGAGAGAAATTTCCTCAGGTAAAATCCAGAAGGAAGCATTCTGTGAAAGTGCTCTGTGTCGCCTTAATTCCTCTCACTCAGATAAGCCTCTCGTTTCATTGAGCAGTTTTCTAGCCATGTGTATGTTTAGCGTATGATGGGATATTCAGGAGCACTTTGAGTCTAACAGTGAAAAAGGAAATATGTTCAGACAGAAACTGGAGCGAAGCTTTCCGAGGAACTGCTTTGTGATGTGTGCATTCCAGTCACAGTGTTATACCTCTCTTCTCATACAGTCTTGGGGACACCCTTTTTGAGCAACAGGTACGAAGTGACATTTGGGAGCGTGTCGATGCCGATGGTGAAAAGGGATATAGCCTCAGACAAAAACTTTAAAGAAGCTTTCTAGGAAACTACTCTGTGATATCTGTAACCATCTCACATAGATAAAGCTTTCTTTACTTTACACAGCTTGGAAACTGTCATGGACGGATCCACAAAGGGACCTTTGGGAGCACATTCTGGACTCTGGTGAAAAAGGAAATATCTTCAGATAAAAACTGGAAAGAAGCTTTCTGTGAATCTGTTTTTTGGTATGTTTATTCATCTCAAATACTTGAAGGTTTCTTTACATTACGTAGCTTGGAAACTCCCTCGTGGATAGATCCGCGAAGGGATATTTGGGATCACCTTTGGGCCTAAGGAGAAAGAGGAAATAGAGTCAGATAAAAACTGGAGAGAAGCTTTCTGAGAAACTGCTTGATGATGTGCACATTCCACTCAGGGAGTTATAACTTTCTTCTCTTAAGGTAGAGTTTGAACACTGTTCCTATAAAACCAAAAGAGTGATATTCGAAGCACATTGAAGACTATGGCAAAAAGTGAAATGTCGTCCAGTAAAAAACAGAAAGAAGCACTCGAAGAAACTGCTCTCTGACATGTACGTTCTTTTCACAGGGTTAAAGCGTACTCTACATTTCCCAGTTTGAAAGTCGGTCTCTGTGGGTTCTGCGAAGTGATAATAAGTAGCGACCGGAGGTCTCTGTGAGGCAAAAAAATGTCTTCCATCGAAAATTGGAGAGGAGCTTTCTGCGGAACTCTTTTGTGATGTTTGTAGTCATCAAATAGAGTTAAATCATTCTTTGGACTGAGCAGTTGAAATCACTGTTTCTGTGGAATCTGAGAAAGGACATTTGGTAATGCTCTGAAGAATATCCTGAAGAAGAAATAACCTCAGAGAGAAACCAGAAGGAAGCTTTCTGTGAAACTGCACGGTGTCACGTGAATTTCTGTCACACAGTTAAGCTTCTCTTTTCAATGAGCTGTATCATAACACTGTTTTTGTTTAGTCTGCGAAGGGATATTCTGGAGGGCTTTGAGGCTTACGGTGAGAAAGGAAACGTCTTCAGATAGAATCTGGAGAGAAGCTTTCTGAGGAGCTGCTTTTTGACGTGTGCATTCCACTCACAGAAATATACCTTTCTTTTCCTACGGGATTTTGGAATCCCTTTAGGAGAGAAAGCTACCAAGAGATATTTTGGAATATAGTGACGACTATGGTGAAAAAGGAAATATCCTTAGACAAAAACTGGAAAGAAGATTTCTCTGAAACTGCTTTGTGTTATATATATTTATTCATCTCACATAGTTAAAACTTTAATTATATTACACAGTTTGCAAACTCCGTCATGCACAGATCTGCGAAGGGATGTTTGAGAGCACATTCAGGCCTACGGTGAAAGAGGAGATAGCTTCAGTAAAAACTGGATAGAAGCTTTCTGAGAAACTACTTTGTGATGTACACATTCCACTAAGGGAGTTATGACTTCTCTGACAAAAGGCACTGTTTGCACACTGTTCCTGTGAAACCGAAAAAGTGATATTATGGAATGCATTGAGGACTATGGCGAATTGTGAAATATACTGAAATAAAATCGTGGAAGATGCGTTCCAAGAATCTGTTCTCTGATAAGTGCCTTCACTTCACAGAGTTAATGCTTACTCTATGTTGCCCAGTTTCGAAACTCTGTCTTCGAAGAATCTGTGAAGGATATCTTGTGACGCCCAGAGGCTTGTGGTGAGCTAGGAAACGCCTTCCGATGAAACCTGCAGAGAAACGTTCTGAGCAACTGCTTTGCGATGTGTGTATTCATCTCATCGAGTTAAATCATTCTTTGGATTGAGCAGCTTGAAATCACTGTTTTTGTTTACTCTGCGAAGGGATATTCTGGAGGGCGTTGAGGCTTACATTGATAAAGGAAACGCCTTCAGATAGAAACTGGAAAGAAGCTTTCTGAGGAGCTGATTTATGACTTGCGGATTCCATTCCCAGAAATATTCCTTGCTTCTCCTATAGGATTCCAGAATCCCTGTTGGAGAAGGAGCTACCAGGAGATATTCGGGAGTATAGGGATGGCTATGGTGAAAAAGGAAGTATCCTCAGACAAAACTGTAAAGAAGTTTCTGAGAAACTGCTTCGTGTTAGATAAAACTATTCATTTTGCATAGTTCAAACCTTTCTTATATTACGCAGTTTGGAAACTCCATCATGCACGAATCCGTGAAATGACTTTTGGGTGCACGTTCAGACCTACAGTTAAAGAGGAGATATCTTCAGATAAAAATTGGATAGAAGCTTTCTGAAGAACTACTTGTGATGTATGCATTCCACTCATCGAGTTATACCTCCTTTCTCACAAGTCAGTGTTTAAACACTGTTCCTGTGTAAACAAAATAGTGATATTTCAGAACGCATTGAAGACTATGGCGAATAGTGAAATATACTGAAATAAAATCGAGAAAGATGCATTCCACGAATCTCCTCTCTGATACGTGCATTCACTTCACAGAATTTATACTTACTCTATGTTGCCCAGTTTCGAAATTCTGTCTCTAAAAAATCTGTGAAGGGATATTTCGTGACGCCTGGAGGCTTGTGGTGAGCATGGAAACATCTTCCGATGAAAGCTGCAGAGTAACTTTCTGAGCAACTGCTTTGCGATGTGTGTATTTGTCTCATAGAGTTAAACCATTCTTAGGATTGAAGAGCTTGAAATCAAAGTTTTTGTGGAATCTGAGGAAGGACATTTGGGAACGATCCTTACAACATGGAGAAAGAAATATCCTTAGGTAAAATCCAGAAGGAAGCCCTCTGTGAAACTGCCTGTGTCATCTTAATTCCTCTCACTTTGCTAAGCCTCTGCTTACGTTGAGTAGTTTTATAACTCTGTGTATGTTTAGTGTGTGATGGGACATTCGTAAGCACTTTGAGGCTAATGGTGAAAAGGGAAATATGTTCAGACCGAAACTGCAGAGAAGCTTTCCAAAGAATGGCTTTGTGACGTGTGCATTCCAGTCACACTGCCATTCCTCCCTTCTCATACAGCATCGGGAAAACCCTTTTGGAGAAACAGGTGCCAACTGATATTCGGAAGCATTTGATGCCGATGATGAAAAGGGAAATAGTTTCAGACAAAACCTGGAAAGAAGCTTTCTAGGAAATTACTCTGTGATATGTGTAATCATCACACAGAGATCAAGGTTTCCTTACATTACGCAGCTTATAAACTGTCATGGACGTATCCACGAAGGGACTTTCAGGAGCACAGTCAGGACTATGGTGAAAAAGTAAATATCTTCAGATAAAAACTGGAAAGAAGCTTTCTGTGAATCTTCTTTTTTCTATGATTACTCTTCTCACATAGATAAAGCTTTCTTTACATTTCACAGCTTGCAAACTCCCTTGTGGTTGGGTACACGAAGGGATATTAGGAATCTCATTTGGGCCCACATTTTTATCCTCAGGTAAATTCCAGAAGGAAGCTTTCTTTGAAACTACCCTGAGTCATCTTAATTTCTCTCACTTAGTTAAGCCTCTCCTTACGGATTTGTTTTTCTAAGACCACCAGAGCGAGCAGAAAAGAACCAGCGAGTGGGCAAGGGTAGGATCAAAACTGCAAATATATTTTTGGTCACCTAGCTTCAGGGAAGAACGTGGGTAGGGAGAGGTCTGTCGGCCTCCGGTAAAGGAGGCCAGGAGAGTCACCCCGTGGAGCTCTCGGACGGAGTTCCTAACGCAGTCCCGACGGGAGTGGGGGCAGGGAAGTCTGCCTGAGACACTCACCAGGAGCGTCTTCTCTAGGAGTGGGAGGGCAATAGGCGTGGCACGGGCTTGTCTGGGGCATTCCATAGGTGCGACCAGGTAAATCTTGGTCTCTGCGGATTGACGTCACCTGGTGCATGCCAGGTTGGTCTGCACCTTCCCAGGCGCTGGCTGCATTTTCACACGCGTGGGAAAAGTTGCTGATGAAGGACCCGGAATTGCGCCATTTTGCCGCTGTTTATCCAAACAGTCCAAACTTTTATTGATAATAGTGATAAGGGGCACCGTGGTCTGTCTGGATACTTCCTGCTGTTAAGGGGCGTCATTAAGGTCGGGGCCTATGGTTGGTATTTGGACATACAGATGAAGAATAAAATAAGGCACAGTATTAGTATAGGAATGAGGAATGGATGCATTTGGTGGAATATGGGCAAAACACAGAAAGAAGGTCGTGGCAAGGTTGGGATATTAAGGTTCTGTATTTCAGTTTTTTTATTTTATTGAGAGTTTGAATGTTAGTGTCTACTAGGCCTGACTCGCTAACCTTATAGCAGCACTCTTCTCCAAGGAAGAGACAAGTGCCTCCTTTTTCCACTCTAAGGAAGTCTAGAATTCGCCTGTTTTGGGCAGCTACTTGGGCTATTGAGGTAGTTCAGTGCTGCAGGGAGGCCAGGCTTTCAGCTGACTCCAATAACTAGAGGGAGAAAGTTGGCCCGTTTTTGTAAGCGATTGGCAGGAGGGTGTAGCTGCAGTGTCAGTTCGACTAGTTCAGCCTTGCTATACAGGGTGAGGCTGGGCACTAAGGATACTGGGACACAGAGAGATTGAGATTGAGTTGTGACATTTTGGTTGAAGGTTTTAGAAAGGGACCACTTGCACCAGAAATAGCCTCCAATGGGAGCTGTTTGGCCTCCATTGGGCACCTGAGTATGATTACCCCAGGATGAATTTGGGGTTGAATAACAAAAAGGAAGGATTGGACTACTTGGATTTTGGTATAGTGATGCCTGGATTGTGAGTAAACTGTGGGATGTTTGACGAGTTGTGTTGAAGGCCATGAGCAGGGGGCTGCCACTGGGGTGGGTCTTCTAAAGCCTCACAGAGGAAGCAAAGGGAGAGATTCGTTATATTCACAGTTTAGCCCTTGGCAGATAAGTGTGAGCCATGAGAAGGGGTCTCTATTGTCCAGAGAGAAGTTTGACAGCCTTAAGGAAGACAACTGGCAGAACTATATACTACTGAGTGTGTTCGGCTGTCTTGTGACCAAGTTTCAGTGATGAAAGAAATATTGCCATACAGTAGGCGGACTAGCAAAGTTCTGAGTGTATGAGTAAGACAGCAATATAAGTATAAAATGAGACTTCATTTTCCGTGTAGTCGCAGAGTGTCCCTTGCCACTGAAGATGTTCAATGAAGGTTAGAAGACAGGAGAACCACTGCTCTGGACTATTGTCTGGAGGTAGATATGGGTCTGGGGTTATGTATTGAAAGTCTGATGGGTTTATGTAGAGAATGGTGAGAAAGCGAGCTAAGCGCCAGGGGTCGGGGAGCATGAGATAGTCAAGGAAGTTTTGTAAGTTTGAGGCAATTGGGGGAAAGTTGAACTGAAGTCCATTGATTGGTCTCAGTGGGGGCCCTGTTTAGCTGGGAAATATGAATCCAATGCATGTGTACTAGGAGTTTTGCTGCTGTATGTGTAGACAGGAGGACAGTGTATGGGTCTTTCCACCTGGGCTGTAAGTCTTTGGCCTGGATATCTTATATGTATACTTGGTCTCCGGGACTGAGGGAGAGATGTGGGTTGCAGATGTCTTTTGGAGGTGGGTGTGTTAACTCAGCGTGTTGTCTTAGGAGTTGTCTGAGAAGAGTGAGATATGGGAGGTAGTTCGCCAAAGGGGCGGGCAGGGAAGGTATTTGCTGGAGGGATAGGGGCCGTCCGTAGACTAATTCGAACCAACTGAGGCCTGTTGGGCTTCGAGGTGCTGCCCGCAGCCGGATCAGGGCTAAGGGAAGGAGAGTTACCCACGACTGCCAGGTTTCAATTGAGAGTTTGGTGAGCTGTTGTTTGATGAGTCCGTTAGCCTTTTCCACCTTACCAGATGACTGAGGCGTCTAAGGTATGTGGAGTTTCCAGGTGACCTGTGGGAGGGCTGCCACCCATTGGACTACCTTAGAGATGAATGCTGGACCATCGTCGGATTGAAGAGTGACCGGGAGACCAAACCTAGGGATAATATGTT
>NW_022316964.1:0-13691 GCF_002776525.5 Piliocolobus tephrosceles
TCTTTTCCTAACTGAATACCCTTGATTTCTTTCTCTTGCCTGATTGCCCTAGCCAGAACTTCCAACACTATGTTGAATAGGAGTGGTGAGAGAGGGCATCCCTGTCTTGTGCCACTTTTCAAAGGGAATTTTTCCAGTTTTCGCCCATTCAGTATGATATTAGCTGCTGTGTTTGTCATAAATAGCTCTTATTATTTTGAGGTACGTTCCATCAATACCAAATTTATTGAGCGTTTTTATCATGAAGGGCTGTTGAATTTTGTCAAAAGCCTTTTCTGCATCTATCGAGATAATCATGTGGTTCTTGTCTTTGGTTCTGTTTACATGCTGGATTATGTTTATTGATTTGCCAATGTTGAACCAGCTTTGCATCCCAGGGATGAAGCCCACTTGATCATGGTGGATAAGCTTTTTGATGTGCTGCTGAATCTGGTTTGCCAGTATTTTATTGAGAATTTTTGCATCGATGTTCATCAGGGAGATTGGTCTAAAATTCTCTTTTTTTTGTTGTGTCTCTGCCAGGCTTTGGTATCAGGATGATGTTGGCCTCATAAAATGAGTTAGGGAGGATTCCCTCTTTTTCTATTGATTGGAATAGTTTCAGAAGGAATGGTAGCAGCTCCTCCTTGTACTTCTGGTAGAATTCGGCTGTGAATCAATCTGTTCCTGGGCTTTTTTTGGTTGGTAGGCTATTAATTATTGCCTCAATTTCAGAGCCTGCTATTGGTCTATTCATGGATTCAACTACTTCCTGGTTTAGTCTTGGAAGAGTGTAAGTGTCCAGAAAATTATCCATTTCTTCTAGATTTTCTCGTTGATTTGCGTAGAGCTGTTTATAGTATTCTCTGATGGTAGTTTGTATTTCTGTGGGGTCGGTGGTGATATCCCTTTTATCATTTTTTATTGCGTCTCTTTGATTCTTCTCTCTTTCTTCTTCATTTGTGTTGCTAGCGGTCTGTCGATATTGTTGATCTTTGCAAAAAACTAACTCCTGTATTCATTGATTTTTTGGAGGGTTTTTTGTGTATTATCTCCTTCAGTTCTGCTCTGATCTCAGTTATTTCTTGCCTTCTGCTAGCTTTTGAATGTGTTTGCTCTTGCCTCTCTAGTTCTTTTAATTGTGATGTTAAAGTGTCAATTTTAGATCTTTCCAGCTTTCTCTTGTGGGCATTTAGTGCTCTAAATTTCCCTCTACACAGTACTTTAAATGTGTCCCAGAGATTCTGGTATGTTGTATCTTTGTTCTCATTGGTTTCAAAGAACATCTTTATTTCTGCCTTCATTTTGTTATGTACCCAGTAGTCATTCAGGAGCAGGTTGTTCAGTTTCCATGTAGTTGAGCGGTTTTGATTGAGTTTCTTAGTCCTGAGTTCTAGTTTGATTGCACTGTGGTCTGAGGGACAGTTTGTTATAATTTCTGTTTTTTTTCCTTTGCTGAGGAGTGCTTTACTTCCAATTATATGGTCAATTTTGGAATAAGTGTGATGTTGTGCTGAGAAGTATGTATATTCTGTTGATTTGGGGTGGAGAGTTCTATAGATGTCTATTACGTGTGCTTGCTGCAGAGATGAGTTCAATTCCTGGATATCCTTGTTAACTTTATGTCTCGTTGATCTGTCTAACGTTGACAGTGGAGTGTTGAAGTCTCCCATTATTATTGTATGGGAGTCTAAGTCTCTTTGTAAGTCTCTAAGGACTTGCTTTATGAATCTGGGTGCTCCTGTATTGGGTGCATATACATTTAGGATAGTTAGCTCTTCCTGTTGAATTGATCCCTTTACCATTATGTAATGGCCTTCTTTGTCTCTTTTGATCTTTGATGGTTTAAAGTGTGTTTTATCAGAGACTAGGATTGCAACCCCTGCTTTTTTTGTTCTCCATTTGCTTGGTAGATCTTCCTCCATCCCTTTATTTTGAGCCTATGTATGTCTCTGCATGTGAGATGGGTCTCCTGAATACAGCAGACTGATGGGTCTTGACTCTTTATCCAGTTTGCCAGTCCGTGTCTTTTAATTGGAGCATTTAGTCCATTAACATTTAAGGTTAATATTGTTATGTGTGAAGTTGATCCTGCCATTATGATATTAACTGGTCTTTTTCCTCGTTAGTTGATGCAGTTTCTTCCTAGCCTCGATGATCTTTACATTTTGGCATGTTTTTGCAATGGCTGGCACCGGTTGTTCCTTTCCAACCGTAGTATAAGAAAAGTGTTAACTATGCGAGTTGAATAAATATACCTAACACAAAGCAGTTTCACAGAAATCTTCTTTCCAGTTTTTGTTCGGGGATATTTCCTTTTTCTCCAGAGCCGTCCCTGTACTCTTGGATGTCTCTTGGTAGCTTTTCCTGCAAAAGGGATTACACAATCCTCTCTGAGAAGAAAGTTATATTACTATGACTGGAATGCACACATCACAAAGCAGCTCCTCAGAAAGCTTCTCTGCAGTTTCTACCTGAAGACATTTCCCTTCTCACCATAAGCTTCAAAGCGCTCCAGAATATCCCTTTGCAGTCTAAACAAAACAGCGTTATGATACTGTGCAATGAACAGAGAAGCTTAACTGTGTGAGCGGAATTCACATGACACAGAGCAGTTTCACCGAACGCTTCCTTCTGCTCTCTCTGAGCTTTCTTCTCTTTCAGGATATTCTTAAGATTGTTTCCAAATGTCCTTTCTCAGATTCCACAGACAGTGATTTCAAACTGCTGAATCCAAAGAATGATTTAACTCTATGAGATGAATACAAATTTCACAAAAGAGTTGCGCAGAAAGCTTCTCTCCAATTTTCGACGGAAGACATTTCCTGGCTTGACACAGGCTTCCGTTTGCCACTTATTATCCCTTCGGAGAATCCTCAAAGACCAACATTCAAACTGAGGAATATAGAGGAAGCTTTAACCCTCTGAAGAGAATGGACAGGTCAGAGAGCAGTTTCATCGGGTGCTTCTTTCTGCTTTTTATTGGACGACGTTTCACTTTTTGCCATAGTCTTCAATGTGCTTTGAATATCACTCTTTTGGTTTTATAGGAACAGTGTTCCAACTGTGCCTTATGAGAAGAAAGTTATAAATCCCTGAGTGGAATGCACCCATCACCAAGCAGTTTCTCAGAAAGCTTCTCTGCAGTTTTACCTGACTATATTTTCTATTTCACCATAGGCCACAATGTGATCCCAAATAATCCTTCGCACATCCTTCCAAGAGGGAGTTTCCAAGATGCGTGATGTAAAGAAAGCTTCATCTATGGGAGATGAATAATCACAGCAAATGAGAGAATCACAGAAAGCTTCTTTGCAGTTTTTATCTGAAGACATTTCGTTTTTCACCACAGTCCTCAATGTGCTCCAGAAGGTCCTTTCGTGGATCCGTCCATGACAGTTTCCAAGCTGTGTAGTGTAAAGAAAGCTTTATCCATGTGGGATGATTACACATATCACAGAGTAGTTTCCTAGAAAGCTTCTTTCCAGTTTTTGTCTGAGGCTATTTGTCTTTTCACCGTTGGCATCCACATGCTCCTGAATATTGCTAGCTACCTGTTTCTCCAAAAGGGTATCCCCGAAGCCATATGAGAAGAGAGGTACAACACTGTGAGTGGAATGCACAAGTCACGAAGCAGTTCCTCGGAAAGCTTCTCTCCAGTTAAGGTCTGAACATATTTCCTTTTTCACCGTAAGCCTCAAAGTGCTTCCGAATATCCCAACACAAGCTAAACATACACAGGGTTAGAAAACTGCTCAATGAAAAGTGAGGCTTAACTGAGCAAGAGGAATTCAGACGACACACAGCAGTTTCACAAGAAGCTTCCTTCTGAATTTTACCTGAGGATATTTCTTCCTCCATATTCAAAGAATCGTTCCCAAATGTCTTTCCTCAGATTGCACAGAAACAGTGATTTCAAACTGCTCAAGCCAAGGAATGGTTTAACTCTATGAGACGAACACAAACATCGCAAAGCAGTTGCTCAGAAAGTTTCTCTGCAGCTTTCATCGGAAGACGTTTCCTTGCTCATCACAAACCTCCGGCCGTCACTAAATATTCCTTCACAGATTCTTCAAAGACAGAGTTTCGAAACTGGGCATGATACAGTAAGCATTAAGTAAGCATACTCATTAACATAGAGTAAGCATAACTCTGTGAAGTGAATGCACATATCAGAGAGCAGATTCTTGGAACGCTATTTCCTCGATTTTATTTCATTATATTTCACTATTCACCATAGTCCTCAACGCACTCCAAAATATCAGGTTTTTATTTTCACAGGAACAGTGTTCAAACACTGCCTTGTGAGAAAAAAGGTGTAACTCCCTGAGTTGAATGCGTACATCACAAAGTGGTTTCTCAGGAATCCTCTATCTAGTTTTTATCTGAAGATATGTAATCTTTCAATGTAGGTCTGTATGTGCTCTAAAAAGTCCCTTCGCGGATCTGCTGATGATGGAGTTTCCATACTGCGTAGTATAAGAAAAGTTTTAACTATGCGAGATAAATAAATATATCTAACACAAAGCAGTTTCACAGAAGTCTTCTTTCCAGTATTTGTCTGAGGACATTTCATTTTCACCATAGCCGTCCCTATACTCAGGAATGTATCTTGGTAGCTTTTTCTCCTAAAGGGATTCAAGAATCCTATAGGAGAAGGAAGGTATATTTCTTTGAGTGGAATGCAGATGTCACAAAGCAACTCCTCAGAAATCTTCTCTCCAGTTTCTTTCTGGAGACGTTTCCTTTCTCAATGTAAGCCTCAAAGCTCTCCTGAAAATCCCTTCTCAGACTAAACACAAAAGGTGTTATGATACTGCTCAATGAAAAGAGAAGCTTAATTGTGTGAGAGCAGGATCACAGAAAACTTCCTTCTGTTTTCTCTTTCAGGTTATTTCTTTTTCAGGGTATTATAAGAGCGTCTCCAAATGTCCTTTCTCAGATTCCACTGAAACAGTGATTTCAAACTGCTCAATCAAAAGAACGATGTATCTCTTTGAGGTGAACGCAAAGATCACAAAAGAGTTGCGCAGAAAGCTTCTCTCAAATTTTCGATGGGAGACATTTCTTTGCTCAACACAGGCTTTTGGTTGCCACTTACTATCACTTCGCAGAACCCTCAGAGGCAGACTTTCAAACTGGGAAATGGAGAGTAAGTTTTAACCCTGTGAAAAGAATGGGCATGTCAGAGAGCAGTTTCTTCGAGTGCTTCTTTCTGTTTTCTATTGGACGACATTTCACTTTTTGCCATCGTCTTCAATGTGCTCCGAATATCACTCTTATGGTTTTAGAGGAACAGTGTTCAAAGTTTGCCTTATGAGAAGAACATTAAAACTCCCTGAGTGGAATGCACACATCACCAAGCAGTTTCTCAGAAAGTTTCTCTCCAGTTTTTATCTGACTCTATTTCCTATTTGACCATAGACCTGAATGTGATCCCAAATATCACTTCGTGGATCCATCCACGAGGGAATTTCCAAGCTGCATAATGTAAAGAAAGCTTCATCTGTGTGAGAAGAGCAAACGTAGAAAAAAGTAGATTCACAGAAAGCTTCTTTCCAGTTTTATGTGAAGATATTTCCTTTTTGACCATAGTCTAGATTGTGCTCCCAAGAGTCTTTTCGTGGATCCGTCCATGAGAGTTTCAAGCTGTGTAATGTAAGGAAATCTTTATCTCTGTGAGATGATTACCCATGTTACAGAGTAGTTTCCTAGAAAGCTTCTTTCCAGGTTTTGTCTGAGGCTATTTCCTTTTTCATCATTGGCATCAACATGTTTCCAAATATCACTTGGTACATGTTTCTCCAAAAGGGTTTCCCGACTCTGCATGAGAAGGGAGGTATAACACTGTGAGTGGAATGCACAGTCACAAAGCAGTCCCTCGGAAAGCTTCTCTCCAGTTTCAGTCTGAACATGCTTCCTTTTTCACCGTAAGCCTCAAAGTGCTCCCGAATGTCCCATCACACTCTATACATACACAGAGTTATGAAACTACTCAACGTAAGGAGAGGCTTAACTGAGCGAGAGGAATTAAGATGACAGAGAGTACTTTCACAGAAAGCTTCCTTCTGGATTTTGCCTGAGGATATTTCTTTCTCCATGTTCTAAGGATCGTTCTGAAATGTCCTTCCTCAGATTCCACAAAAGCAGTGATTTCAATCTGCTCAATCCAAAAACGGTTTAAATCTAGGAGACCAATACACACATCACAAAGCAGTTGCTCAGAAAGTCACTCTGCAGGTTTCATCAGAAGATGTTTCCTTGCTCACCATAAGCCTCCGGGCATCACTAAATATCACTTCACAGATTCTTCAAAGACAGAATTTCGAAACTGGGCAACATAGAGTAAGCATAAATTCTTTGAAGTGAATGCACATATCAGGGAGCAGATTCTTGGAACGCTTCTTTCTGTATTTTATTGCAGTATATTTCACTATTTGCCATAGTCTTCAGTGCGCCTGGAAATATCACATTTTCGGTTACATATGAACAGTGTTTAAACACTGCCTTGTGAGAAAAGAGGTATAACTCCCTGAGCAGAATGCATAGATCACAAGTAGTTTCTCAGAAAGTTTCTATCAGGTTTTTATCTGAATATATCTCCTCTTTCAATGTAGTTCTGTATGTGCTCCCGAATGTCCCTTCACAGACTCATGCATGACAGAGTTTCCAAACTGCAAAATATAAGAACGGTTTGAACTATGAGAGATAAATGGATATATCTAACACGAGGCAGTTTCACAGAAATCTTCTTTCCAGTTTTGTCTGAGGATATATCCTTTTTCACCATAGCCGTCCCTATAATTCCGAATGTCTCTTGTTAGCTTTTTCTCCAAAAGGGATTCCGGAATCCTCTAAGAAAAGAAAGGTATATTTCTGTGAGTGGAATGCACACGTCACAAAGCAGCTCCTCAGAAAGCTTCTCTCCAGTTTCTATCTGAAGATGTTTCCTTTCTCACTGTAACCCTCAAATCGCTCCTGAATATCCCTTCACAGTCTAAACAAAAACAGTGTTATGATACTGCTCAAAGAAGAGAAGCTTAACTGTGTGAGCGAATTTATGTGACACAGAGCAGGTTCACAGAAAGTTTCCTTCTGGTTTCTCTCTGAGGTTATTTCTTTTTCTGGGTATTCTAAAAACTGTTTCCAAATGTTCTTTCTGAGTTTCCACAGAAACAGTGATTTCAAACTGCTCAATCCAAATAATGGTTTAACTCTTTGAGATAAATACAAACATCACAAAGAGTTGTGCAGAAAGCTTCTCTCCAATTTTTGATGGGAGACATTTCCTTGCTCAACACAGGCCTCCGGTTGCCAATTACTATCCCTTCACAGAACCCTCAGAGGCCGACTTTCAAACTGGAAAATGTAGAGTAAGCGTTAACCCTGTGAAAAGAATGGAGATGTCAGAGAGCAGTTTCTTCGTGTGCTTCTTTCTGTTTTTTATTGGACAACATTTCATGTTTTGCCGTAGTCTTCAATGTGCTCCGAATATCACTCTTTTGGTTTACAGGAACAGTGTTCAAACTGTGCTTATGAGAAGAACATTAAAACTCCCTTTGTGGAATGCACACATCACCAAGCAGTTTCTCAGAAAGCTTCTCTCCAGTATTTATCTGACTATATTTCCTATTTGACCATAGGCCCGAATGTGATCCCAAATATCCCTTACTGGATCCATCCTTAGAGGGAGTTTCCAAGCTTCGCAATGCAAAGAAAGCTTCATCTATGTGAGAAGAATAAACATAGAAGCAGATTCACAGAAAGCTTCTTTCCAATTTTTTGTCTGAAGATATTTCCTTTTTCACCATAGTCCTGAGTGTGCTCCCGAAAGTCCCTTCATGGATCCTTCCATGACAGTTTTCAAGCTGTGTAATGTAAGGAAACCTTTATATCTGTGAGATGATTACACATATCAGAGTAGTTTCCTAGAATACTTTTTCCAGGTTTTGTCTGAGGCTATTTCCGTTTTCACCATCGGCATAAACATGCTCCCAAATATCACTTGGTACCTGTTTCTCCAAAAGGGTTTCGCCAACGCTGTATGAGAAGAGAGGTATAACAATGTGAGTGGAATGCACACGTCACAAAGCAGTTCCTCGGAAAGCTTCTCTCCAGTTTCGGTCTGAACATATTTCCTATTTCACCGTAAGCCTCAAAGTGTTCCTGAATGTCCCATCACACGATAAACATACACAGGGTTATAAAACTACTCAACGTAAGCAGAGGCTTAACTAAGCGAGAGGAATTAAGACTACACAGAGTAGTTTCACAGAAAGCTTCCTTCTGGATATTACCTGAGGATATTTCTATCTCCATGTTCTAAGGATTATTCCCAAATGACCTTCCTCATATTCCACAAAAACAGTGATTTCAATCTGCTCAATCCAAAGAATGATTTAAATCTCTGAGATGAATACACACATAGCAAAGAAGTTGCTCAGAAAGTTACTCTGCAGGTTTCATCGGAAGATGTTTTCTTGCTCACCACAACCCTCTGGGCGTCACTAAATATCCCTTCACATATTCTTGAAAGACAAAATTTTGAAACTGGGCAACATAGAATAAGTATAAATTCTGTGAAGTGGGTGCACCTATCAGAGAGCAGATTCTTGGAATGCTGCTAACTCGATTTTATGTCAGTATATTTCAGTATGCGCCATAGTCCTCAGTGATCTCTGAAATATCACTTCTTCAGTATCACAGGGACAGTGTTCAAATCCTCCCTTGTCAGAAAAGAGATATAACTGCCTGAGTGGAATGCATACATCACAAAGTAGTTTCTCAGAATGCTTCTATCCAGTTTTTATCTGAAGATATCTCCTCTTTCACCATAGGCTTGAATGTGCTCCCAAATGTCACTTTGCAAATTCGTACAGGACGGAGAATCGAAACTGCGCAATATAAGAAACTTTTGAACTAAGCGGGGTGAATAGATATACATATCACAAAGCAGTTTCACAGAAATCTTCTCCCCAGTTTTCTCTGAGGATATTTCTTTTTGCAGCATAGCCATCCCTGTTCTCCCAAATGTCTCTTGGTAGCTTTTCCTCCAAAAGGGATTCCGGAATCCTCTAGGAGAAGAAAGGTATATTTCTGTGTGTGATATGCACATGTCAAAAAGCAGTTCCTCAGAAAGCTTCTCTCCAGTTTCGGTCTGAAAATATATCCTTCTTCACTGTAAGCCTCAGAGTGCTCCCGAATGTCCCATCACACTCTAGACATACACAGGGTTATAAAAGTACTCAACGTAAGTGTTTGGATATACGGAGGCAAGATGGCGCACTTCCAGGTTCTTCATCGTCAACTTTTCCCGCCCACGCTAAATGCAGCCGGCACCCAGGAAGGTGCACACCAACCGGGCATGCTCCAGGTAACGTCAATCCGAAGAGAACAAGATTTACCTGGTCGCAACTATGGAACGCCCCGACACGCTCATGCCCCGCCTATTGCCCTCCCACTCCTAGAAAAGCCGGTCCTGGTGAGCGTCTCGCGCATACTTCCCAGTCCCCCACTCCTGTCGGGACTGCATTAGGATCTCCATCCAAGAGCTCCATGGGGTGACTCTCTTGGCCTCATTTGCCAGAGGCCGACAGAGCTCTCCCTACCGACCTTCTTCCCTGAAGCTAGGTGACCAAAAATAAATTTGAAGTTTTGCTCCTACCCTTGCCTACTCGCTGGTTTTTTTGTGCTCGCACTTGTGGTCTTAGAAAACAAATCAGTTGGTGCCCAACCCGGGAGGACACCCCTCCTCAGGGCCCCCAGAGTCCAGGGATCCTCCTCCTCTTCCTTCCACACTACAGACGGACCCAGACCTGAGACCCGCTTCGCTCACTCTCACGGCCTCTCTAGGTTAAGTGACCTTGTCTCCTCTTTACCTTCCTTGGCCAAAAATTTTACACAGGTCCGAGGCCCACTTTTCAGCCACCAAGTGGCTCGGGAGACCCATTCTGGATGGATACGTCTGCCTTAAGGTAATCTCCACTTTGTCTCCAAGAGCCTCCAGTCTGTCTCTGCTGGTTCCAAAGAACGATTTGAAGCCAGGCAGAGATCCACTTCCATTTCCATTGTGTCCATGGTGTAAATAAAGATTAAACAAATGGGAAACCCTCAGTCCAAATTTCCAAAGAGCACCCCCTTATGGTGCCTCCTAGCAATTTCTGCCAGTGGCTAGGCAAGTGGTCCAAAATTAATTACATAGAAGACTTTTGGGCCTTATGCTCTCGTCCCGACCTGTGTTAACGGTGCTCTTTGGCCCAAGTTATGCTAGCCAAGGACACCAGCTCACAGGAACCCGAAAAAGAGGGTTCTGTTCCTTTCTGTTCCTTTCTGTTCAGCCAGAGGACCTAGGTTTACCCTCACTTCCATCCTACACTTCTTCTCCCTCCGTCCAGACTCCTCCTCCTCTTCCTTATCTACAAGTAATCCACTCGGTTCTGTGCCTCGTTCGGGGCCCCCAACTGGTGGCCTTGAGTCTCTTGTCTCTGCCCACACCTGCGCTAAGTGCCCTGCTGATGCCCTCACTCCTGCCCCACACCCTCCTACAGTGTTAGCACCTTTGTGAGAGGTAGCTGGGGCGGAGGGGGTAGTCAGAGTACATGTCCCTTTTTCACTGCCCGATCTTTCCAAAATTGAGAAGCGTTTAGGTGGTTTCTCAGCGAATCCTACCATATACATAAAGGAATTTAGATACCTTTGTCAGGCCTATGATTTAACTTGGCATGACCTCCAGGTTATCCTAATCTCCACCCTAAACCCTGTGGAGCAAGAGTGCATCCTTGCGGCCGCCAGGCAGCACGCCAACCAACTACATTTAACTGATGCCGCCATCCCACTAGGGAGGCAAGCAGTCCCCTTGGCAGACCCAGACTGGAACTACCAAGCAGGCCAGCCTGGGCACCGTAGGTGAGACAAAACGGTCCACTGTTTGTTGGTTGGTATGCAAGCAGCCTCAAACAAAACCGTAAATTTTAACAAATTAAAAGAAATTGTTCAAAATCCAGAAGAAAATCCAGCCGCATTCTTAAATAGGCTGACTGAGGTTCTAACCCAATATACCCGGTTAGATCCGACCTCCTCCACAGGGGCCACCATTTTGGCGTCTTATTTCATTTCTCAATCAGCTCCTGACATTCGTAAAAAACTTCAAAAAGTCGAAGATGGTCCTCAGGCACCAATAGAGGACCTGGTTAAATTAGCCTTTAAGGTCTATAACTCCAGAGAGGAGATGGCTGAACCACAGCGACAGGCTTGCCTTAAACAGAAAGCACAGCTCCTAGCAGCAGCTTTACAGCGCAGTCATAACCCCAGGTCAGAGAGCACACACCCCGCAGACTCCAAGGCTACAAAAGGAGCCTGCTATCAGTGCAGCAAGGCAAGACACTATGCCAACAGGTGTATGCGAGGTCCCCGAGCCCCAACGCAGCCTTGCTATAAGTGCAAGGCATCAGGACATTGGGCCAGTGAATGTCCTAACCCTCGTCCACCAGCAATGCCCTGCCCTGCTTGCCAACAGGGAGGACACTGGAAGTCTGATTGCCCCACCCTGAGAACAGGTGCCGCATTTCCATATGACCCACTTTCCCAGGATCCTGGGAGCTCCTTCCAGCTCGTACATCTGGACGACGAGAACTGAAGGTGCTGAGACTCGGGGACCCCCATCACCCTCGCCAAGCCATGGGTAACTCTCCTTGTAGCGGGTAAGACAATTAATTTTTTAATAGATAGTGGGGCTACCTATTCTGTTTTGCCATCCTTCTTTGGACCTAGCCTTCCATCCAATATCTCTGTAGTAGGAGTAGACAGAAAGCCATCCACTCCAAGAAAAACTCCACTCCTTAATTGCTGCCTGGCCAACAACTACTTTGCGCACTCGTTCCTCATTGTACCCCCATGCCCTACCCCCTTAGTAGGCAGAGACATCCTGAGCACCTTAAAGGCCTCCATATACATTCCCACCAACCCATCCACTCCCCTTCATCCCCCTTACGACCCGTTGCTCATGCTTTGTGCAGGCGCACACGCTCCTCCTATGTCGCCCCCACCCCCCATCTTCCCTATTTCTGTACACCCTCAAGTGTGGGACACTTCCACCCCAGTCATAGCGGCCCACCACCCACCAGTTCTTGTCAAGCTCAAAGATCCCACTCGTTTCCCTAACCACCCCCAATTCTCTCTCCCTGACACATCTACAAGGTTTAAAGCCAATTATCACACGACTACTTAGTCAACATATACATTTCCGCACACATTCCCTCTGTAACACTCCATTACTTGCAGTTAAGAAGGCCGACAGAACGTATACCTTAGTACACGATCTTCGGCTACTCAATGAGGCTATCCATCCAATGCACCTTGTAGTTCCCAACCCTTACACCCTTCTGTCCCATATCCCCACAGTTCTACTTATTTTACTGTGCTAGACATTAAGGGTGCTTTCTTTACCATACCCCTACACACAGACTGCCAGTTCCTTTTTGCTTTCACATGGGAGGACCCAGACACACATATCTCAACTCAACTGACGTGGACAGTCCTCCCACAAGGGTTCCGGGACAGCCCCCATTTCTTTGGCCAGGCCTTAGCAGACGACCTTGCCTCCAGCCCTCTCACTAATAGCAAAGTTCTGCAGTGTGTAGATGATCTCCTCATCTGCAGCCCTACCAAAAAACACTCTCTTCTAGACACTGCAACTCTCCTCAACCATTTAGGCTCATTAGGTTATAGAGTATCTAAACACAAGGCCCAAATTTCTTGCCAAACCGTCATATACTCAGGAATTGAAATCACCCCAACAACCCGGTCACTAACTACTGACCGCATGTCCCTAATACGTAACCTTCTTCCCCCTCAAAATGCAAAAGAAATTCAATCCTTCCTAGGTCTAATAGGCTTCTTCAGACATTGGATCCCCAATTTTGGAATCTTAGCCAAACCTTTATATGCCACAGTTAAAGAAACCCCACATGGGCCTTTGTCCAACCCCAAGTTAATCTCAACTCATTTCACCCGCTTAAAAGCTTGCCTTCTCTCACAACCCACTCTCTCACTGCCTGATTTCCAGCGTCCCTTCCAACTCTTTGCAGATGAAAGGCAGAAAGTGGCAGTTGGTCATTTAGCGCAGCCTGTCGGCAGCACCCACCGCCCTGTGGCCTATGTATCCAAACAACTAGACCCAACTGTACAAGGCTGTCAACCCTGTCTGCGTGTGTTAGCAGTAGCAGCCTGCCTGACCCAGGAAGCAAAAAAGCTCATTAGAGGCAGTAACCTAACAGTCCTCTCCACACACCGTCTTCAGGATCTCATCTCTCATAAAAGTATTAGCCACTTCCCTCCATCCCGGCTCCAACTTTTCCATCTCTTATTCATAGAAGACCCCACTGTTACTTTAGAAGTCTGCTCCTCTCTAAATCCAGACACTTTACTGCCAAACCCTCTTAAACCACCCCATACTAAACATTCAGGTCCTGAGGTCCTGGAGGCTCAACCCCCTAGCTACCTGCACTTGCATGACTGGCCCCTTCAGAATGCACAACTAACCCTATTTGTGGATGGCAGCTCCTTTATCAACCCTCAAGGAAACAACCAGGCAGGATATGCAGTAGTTACCTCCTCCACAGTTTTAGAGGCAAATACCCTACCACAAGGGACCACATCACAGCAGGCAGAACTCACTGCATTAACCAAGGCACTCCTACTATCAAAAGGAAAAA
>NW_022316966.1:0-13691 GCF_002776525.5 Piliocolobus tephrosceles
TTTTTCCTTTTGATAGTAGGAGTGCCTTGGTTAATGCAGTGAGTTCTGCCTGCTGTGATGTGGTCCCTTGTGGTAGGGTATTTGCCTCTAAAACTGTGGAGGAGGTAACTACTGCATATCCTGCCTGGTTGTTTCCTTGAGGGTTGATAAAGGAGCTGCCATCCACAAATAGGGTTAGTTGTGCATTCTGAAGGGGCCAGTCATGCAAGTGCAGGTAGCTAGGGGGTTGAGCCTCCAGGACCTCAGGACCTGAATGTTTAGTATGGGGTGGTTTAAGAGGGTTTGGCAGTAAAGTGTCTGGATTTAGAGAGGAGCAGACTTCTAAAGTAACAGTGGGGTCTTCTATGAATAAGAGATGGAAAAGTTGGAGCCGGGATGGAGGGAAGTGGCTAATACTTTTATGAGAGATGAGATCCTGAAGACGGTGTGTGGAGAGGACTGTTAGGTTACTGCCTCTAATGAGCTTTTTTGCTTCCTGGGTCAGGCAGGCTGCTACTGCTAACACACGCAGACAGGGTTGACAGCCTTGTACAGTTGGGTCTAGTTGTTTGGATACATAGGCCACAGGGCGGTGGGTGCTGCCGACAGGCTGCGCTAAATGACCAACTGCCACTTTCTGCCTTTCATCTGCAAAGAGTTGGAAGGGACGCTGGAAATCAGGCAGTGAGAGAGTGGGTTGTGAGAGAAGGCAAGCTTTTAAGCGGGTGAAATGAGTTGAGATTAACTTGGGGTTGGACAAAGGCCCATGTGGGGTTTCTTTAACTGTGGCATATAAAGGTTTGGCTAAGATTCCAAAATTGGGGATCCAATGTCTGAAGAAGCCTATTAGACCTAGGAAGGATTGAATTTCTTTTGCATTTTGAGGGGGAAGAAGGTTACGTATTAGGGACATGCGGTCAGTAGTTAGTGACCGGGTTGTTGGGGTGATTTCAATTCCTGAGTATATGACGGTTTGGCAAGAAATTTGGGCCTTGTGTTTAGATACTCTATAACCTAATGAGCCTAAATGGTTGAGGAGAGTTGCAGTGTCTAGAAGAGAGTGTTTTTTGGTAGGGCTGCAGATGAGGAGATCATCTACACACTGCAGAACTTTGCTATTAGTGAGAGGGCTGGAGGCAAGGTCGTCTGCTAAGGCCTGGCCAAAGAAATGGGGGCTGTCCCGGAACCCTTGTGGGAGGACTGTCCACGTCAGTTGAGTTGAGATATGTGTGTCTGGGTCCTCCCATGTGAAAGCAAAAAGGAACTGGCAGTCTGTGTGTAGGGGTATGGTAAAGAAAGCACCCTTAATGTCTAGCACAGTAAAATAAGTAGAACTGTGGGGATATGGGACAGAAGGGTGTAAGGGTTGGGAACTACAAGGTGCATTGGATGGATAGCCTCATTGAGTAGCCGAAGATCGTGTACTAAGGTATACGTTCTGTCGGCCTTCTTAACTGCAAGTAATGGAGTGTTACAGAGGGAATGTGTGCGGAAATGTATATGTTGACTAAGTAGTCGTGTGATAATTGGCTTTAAACCTTGTAGATGTGTCAGGGAGAGAGAATTGGGGGTGGTTAGGGAAACGAGTGGGATCTTTGAGCTTGACAAGAACTGGTGGGTGGTGGGCCGCTATGACTGGGGTGGAAGTGTCCCACACTTGAGGGTGTACAGAAATAGGGAAGATGGGGGGTGGGGGCGACATAGGAGGAGCGTGTGCGCCTGCACAAAGCATGAGCAACGGGTCGTAAGGGGGATGAAGGGGAGTGGATGGGTTGGTGGGAATGTATATGGAGGCCTTTAAGGTGCTCAGGATGTCTCTGCCTACTAAGGGGGTAGGGCATGGGGGTACAATGAGGAACGAGTGCGCAAAGTAGTTGTTGGCCAGGCAGCAATTAAGGAGTGGAGTTTTTCTTGGAGTGGATGGCTTTCTGTCTACTCCTACTACAGAGATATTGGATGGAAGGCTAGGTCCAAAGAAGGATGGCAAAACAGAATAGGTAGCCCCACTATCTATTAAAAAATTAATTGTCTTACCCGCTACAAGGAGAGTTACCCATGGCTTGGCGAGGGTGATGGGGGTCCCCGAGTCTCAGCACCTTCAGTTCTCGTCGTCCAGATGTACGAGCTGGAAGGAGCTCCCAGGATCCTGGGAAAGTGGGTCATATGGAAATGCGGCACCTGTTCTCAGGGTGGGGCAATCAGACTTCCAGTGTCCTCCCTGTTGGCAAGCAGGGCAGGGCATTGCTGGTGGACGAGGGTTAGGACATTCACTGGCCCAATGTCCTGATGCCTTGCACTTATAGCAAGGCTGCGTTGGGGCTCGGGGACCTCGCATACACCTGTTGGCATAGTGTCTTGCCTTGCTGCACTGATAGCAGGCTCCTTTTGTAGCCTTGGAGTCTGCGGGGTGTGTGCTCTCTGACCTGGGGTTATGACTGCGCTGTAAAGCTGCTGCTAGGAGCTGTGCTTTCTGTTTAAGGCAAGCCTGTCGCTGTGGTTCAGCCATCTCCTCTCTGGAGTTATAGACCTTAAAGGCTAATTTAACCAGGTCCTCTATTGGTGCCTGAGGACCATCTTCGACTTTTTGAAGTTTTTTACGAATGTCAGGAGCTGATTGAGAAATGAAATAAGACGCCAAAATGGTGGCCCCTGTGGAGGAGGTCGGATCTAACCGGGTATATTGGGTTAGAACCTCAGTCAGCCTATTTAAGAATGCGGCTGGATTTTCTTCTGGATTTTGAACAATTTCTTTTAATTTGTTAAAATTTACGGTTTTGTTTGAGGCTGCTTGCATACCAACCAACAAACAGTGGACCGTTTTGTCTCACCTACGGTGCCCAGGCTGGCCTGCTTGGTAGTTCCAGTCTGGGTCTGCCAAGGGGACTGCTTGCCTCCCTAGTGGGATGGCGGCATCAGTTAAATGTAGTTGGTTGGCGTGCTGCCTGGCGGCCGCAAGGATGCACTCTTGCTCCACAGGGTTTAGGGTGGAGATTAGGATAACCTGGAGGTCATGCCAAGTTAAATCATAGGCCTGACAAAGGTATCTAAATTCCTTTATGTATATGGTAGGATTCGCTGAGAAACCACCTAAACGCTTCTCAATTTTGGAAAGATCGGGCAGTGAAAAAGGGACATGTACTCTGACTACCCCCTCCGCCCCAGCTACCTCTCACAAAGGTGCTAACACTGTAGGAGGGTGTGGGGCAGGAGTGAGGGCATCAGCAGGGCACTTAGCGCAGGTGTGGGCAGAGACAAGAGACTCAAGGCCACCAGTTGGGGGCCCCGAACGAGGCACAGAACCGAGTGGATTACTTGTAGATAAGGAAGAGGAGGAGGAGTCTGGACGGAGGGAGAAGAAGTGTAGGATGGAAGTGAGGGTAAACCTAGGTCCTCTGGCTGAACAGAAAGGAACAGAAAGGAACAGAACCCTCTTTTTCGGGTTCCTGTGAGCTGGTGTCCTTGGCTAGCATAACTTGGGCCAAAGAGCACCGTTAACACAGGTCGGGACGAGAGCATAAGGCCCAAAAGTCTTCTATGTAATTAATTTTGGACCACTTGCCTAGCCACTGGCAGAAATTGCTAGGAGGCACCATAAGGGGGTGCTCTTTGGAAATTTGGACTGAGGGTTTCCCATTTGTTTAATCTTTATTTACACCATGGACACAATGGAAATGGAAGTGGATCTCTGCCTGGCTTCAAATCGTTCTTTGGAACCAGCAGAGACAGACTGGAGGCTCTTGGAGACAAAGTGGAGATTACCTTAAGGCAGACGTATCCATCCAGAATGGGTCTCCCGAGCCACTTGGTGGCTGAAAAGTGGGCCTCGGACCTGTGTAAAATTTTTGGCCAAGGAAGGTAAAGAGGAGACAAGGTCACTTAACCTAGAGAGGCCGTGAGAGTGAGCGAAGCGGGTCTCAGGTCTGGGTCCGTCTGTAGTGTGGAAGGAAGAGGAGGAGGATCCCTGGACTCTGGGGGCCCTGAGGAGGGGTGTCCTCCCGGGTTGGGCACCAACTGATTTGTTTTCTAAGACCACAAGTGCGAGCACAAAAAAACCAGCGAGTAGGCAAGGGTAGGAGCAAAACTTCAAATTTATTTTTGGTCACCTAGCTTCAGGGAAGAAGGTCGGTAGGGAGAGCTCTGTCGGCCTCTGGCAAATGAGGCCAAGAGAGTCACCCCATGGAGCTCTTGGATGGAGATCCTAATGCAGTCCCGACAGGAGTGGGGGACTGGGAAGTATGCGCGAGACGCTCACCAGGACCGGCTTTTCTAGGAGTGGGAGGGCAATAGGCGGGGCATGAGCGTGTCGGGGCGTTCCATAGTTGCGACCAGGTAAATCTTGTTCTCTTCGGATTGACGTTACCTGGAGCATGCCCGGTTGGTGTGCACCTTCCTGGGTGCCGGCTGCATTTAGCGTGGGCGGGAAAAGTTGACGATGAAGAACCTGGAAGTGCGCCATCTTGCCTCCGTATATCCAAACACTTACGTTGAGTACTTTTATAACCCTGTGTATGTCTAGAGTGTGATGGGACATTCGGGAGCACTCTGAGGCTTACAGTGAAGAAGGATATATTTTCAGACCGAAACTGGAGAGAAGCTTTCTGAGGAACTGCTTTTTGACATGTGCATATCACACACAGAAATATACCTTTCTTCTCCTAGAGGATTCCGGAATCCCTTTTGGAGGAAAAGCTACCAAGAGACATTTGGGAGAACAGGGATGGCTATGCTGCAAAAAGAAATATCCTCAGAGAAAACTGGGGAGAAGATTTCTGTGAAACTGCTTTGTGATATGTATATCTATTCACCCCGCTTAGTTCAAAAGTTTCTTATATTGCGCAGTTTCGATTCTCCGTCCTGTACGAATTTGCAAAGTGACATTTGGGAGCACATTCAAGCCTATGGTGAAAGAGGAGATATCTTCAGATAAAAACTGGATAGAAGCATTCTGAGAAACTACTTTGTGATGTATGCATTCCACTCAGGCAGTTATATCTCTTTTCTGACAAGGGAGGATTTGAACACTGTCCCTGTGATACTGAAGAAGTGATATTTCAGAGATCACTGAGGACTATGGCGCATACTGAAATATACTGACATAAAATCGAGTTAGCAGCATTCCAAGAATCTGCTCTCTGATAGGTGCACCCACTTCACAGAATTTATACTTATTCTATGTTGCCCAGTTTCAAAATTTTGTCTTTCAAGAATATGTGAAGGGATATTTAGTGACGCCCAGAGGGTTGTGGTGAGCAAGAAAACATCTTCCGATGAAACCTGCAGAGTAACTTTCTGAGCAACTTCTTTGCTATGTGTGTATTCATCTCAGAGATTTAAATCATTCTTTGGATTGAGCAGATTGAAATCACTGTTTTTGTGGAATATGAGGAAGGTCATTTGGGAATAATCCTTAGAACATGGAGATAGAAATATCCTCAGGTAATATCCAGAAGGAAGCTTTCTGTGAAACTACTCTGTGTAGTCTTAATTCCTCTCGCTTAGTTAAGCCTCTGCTTACGTTGAGTAGTTTTATAACCCTGTGTATGTTTATCGTGTGATGGGACATTCAGGAACACTTTGAGGCTTACGGTGAAATAGGAAATATGTTCAGACCGAAACTGGAGAGAAGCTTTCCGAGGAACTGCTTTGTGACGTGTGCATTCCACTCACATTGTTATACCTCTCTTCTCATACAGCGTTGGCGAAACCCTTTTGGAGAAACAGGTACCAAGTGATATTTGGGAGCATGTTTATGCCGATGGTGAAAACGGAAATAGCCTCAGACAAAACCTGGAAAAAGTATTCTAGGAAACTACTCTGATATGTGTAATCATCTCACAGATATAAAGGTTTCCTTACATTACACAGCTTGAAAACTGTCATGGAAGGATCCATGAAGGGACTTTCGGGAGCACACTCAGGACTATGGTGAAAAAGGAAATATCTTCAGACAAAAAATTGGAAAGAAGCTTTCTGTGAATCTGCTTCTATGTTTATTCTTCTCACATAGATGAAGCTTTCTTTGCATTGCGAAGCTTGGAAACTCCCTCTAAGGATGGATCCAGTAAGGGATATTTGGGATCACATTCGGGCCTATGGTCAAATAGGAAATATAGTCAGATAAATACTGGAGAGAAGCTTTCTGAGAAACTGCTTGGTGATGTGTGCATTCCACAAAGGGAGTTTTAATGTTCTTCTCATAAGCACAGTTTGAACACTGTTCCTGTAAACCAAAAGAGTGATATTCGGAGCACATTGAAGACTACGGCAAAACATGAAATGTTGTCCAATAAAAAACAGAAAGAAGCACACGAAGAAACTGCTCTCTGACATCTCCATTCTTTTCACAGGGTTAACGCTTACTCTACATTTTCCAGTTTGAAAGTCGGCCTCTGAGGGTTCTGTGAAGGGATAGTAATTGGCAACCGGAGGCCTGTGTTGAGCAAGGAAATGTCTCCCATCAAAAATTGGAGAGAAGCTTTCTGCACAACTCTTTGTGATGTTTGTATTTATCTCAAAGAGTTAAACCATTATTTGGATTGAGCAGTTTGAAATCACTGTTTCTGTGGAAACTCAGAAAGAACATTTGGAAACAGTTTTTAGAATACCCAGAAAAAGAAATAACCTCAGAGAGAAACCAGAAGGAAACTTTCTGTGAACCTGCTCTGTGTCACATAAATTCGCTCACACAGTTAAGCTTCTCTTCTTTGAGCAGTATCATAACACTGTTTTTGTTTAGACTGTGAAGGGATATTCAGGAGCGATTTGAGGGTTACAGTGAGAAAGGAAACATCTTCAGATAGAAACTGGAGAGAAGCTTTCTGAGGAGCTGCTTTGTGACGTGTGCATTCCACTCACAGAAATATACCTTTCTTTTCTTAGAGGATTCCGGAATCCCTTTTGGAGAAAAAGCTAACAAGAGACATTCGGAATTATAGGGACGGCTATGGTGAAAAAGGATATATCCTCAGACAAAACTGGAAAGAAGATTTCTGTGAAACTGCCTCGTGTTAGATATATCCATTTATCTCTCATAGTTCAAACCGTTCTTATATTTTGCAGTTTGGAAACTCTGTCATGCATGAGTCTGTGAAGGGACATTCGGGAGCACATACAGAACTACATTGAAAGAGGAGATATATTCAGATAAAAACCTGATAGAAACTTTCTGAGAAACTACTTGTGATCTATGCATTCTGCTCAGGGAGTTATACCTCTTTTCTCACAAGGCAGTGTTTAAACACTGTTCATATGTAACCGAAAATGTGATATTTCCAGGCGCACTGAAGACTATGGCAAATAGTGAAATATACTGCAATAAAATACAGAAAGAAGCGTTCCAAGAATCTGCTCCCTGATATGTGCATTCACTTCAAAGAATTTATGCTTACTCTATGTTGCCCAGTTTCGAAATTCTGTCTTTGAAGAATCTGTGAAGTGATATTTAGTGATGCCCGGAGGCTTATGGTGAGCAAGGAAACATCTTCTGATGAAACCTGCAGAGTGACTTTCTGAGCAACTGCTTTGTGATGTGTGTATTGGTCTCCTAGATTTAAACCGTTTTTGGATTGAGCAGATTGAAATCACTGCTTTTGTGGAATCTGAGGAAGGACATTTCAGAACGATCCTTAGAACATGGAGAAAGAAATATCCTCAGGCAAAATCCAGAAGGAAGCTTTCTGTGAAAGTACTCTCTGTCATCTTAATTCCTCTCGCTCAGTTAAGCCTCTCCTTACGTTGAGTAGTTTCATAACTCTGTGTATGTATAGAGTGTGATGGGACATTCGGGAGCACTTTGAGGCTTACGGTGAAAAAGGAAGCATGTTCAGACTGAAACTGGAGAGAAGCTTTCCGAGGGACTGCTTTGTGACTGTGCATTCCACTCACAGTGTTATACCTCCCTTCTCATGCAGAGTCGGGAAACCCTTTTGGAGAAACATGTACCAAGTGATATTTGGAAACATGTTGATGCCAATGATGAAAAAGGAAATAGCCTCAGACAAAACCTGGAAAGAAGCTTTCTAGGAAACTACTCTGTAACATGGGTAATCATCTCACAGAGATAAAGATTTCCTTACATTACACAGCTTGAAACTCTCATGGACGGATCCACGAAAAGACTCTTGGGAGCACAATCTAGACTATGGTCAAAAAGGAAATATCTTCACATAAAACTGGAAAGAAGCTTTCTGTGAATCTACTTTTTTCTACGTTTGCTCTTCTCACACAGATGAAGCTTTCTTTACATTATGCAGCTTGGAAATTCCCTCGTGGATGGATCCACGAAGTGATATTTGGGATCACATTCAGGTCTATGGTCAAATAGGAAATAGAGTCAGATAAAAACTGGAGAGAAACTTTCTGAGAAACTGCTTGGTGATGTGTGCATTCCACTCAGGGAGTTTTAATGTTCTTCTCATAAGGCAAACTTTGAACACTGTTCCTCTAAAACCATAAGAGTGATATTCGGAGCACATTGAAGACGATGGCAAAAAGTGAAATGTCGTCCAATAGAAAACAGAAAGAAGCACTCGAAGAAACTGCTCTCTGACATGCCCATTCTTTTCACAGGGTTAAAACTTACTCTCCATTTCCCAGTTTGAAAGTCTGCCTCTGAGGGTTCTGCGAAGTGATAGTAAGTGGCAACCAAAAGCCTGTGTTGAGCAAAGAAATGTCTCCCATCGAAAATTTGAGAGAAGCTTTCTGCGCAACTCTTTTGTGATCTTTGCGTTCACCTCAAAGAGATACATCGTTCTTTTGATTGAGCAGTTTGAAATCACTGTTTCAGTGGAATCTGAGAAAGGACATTTGGAGACGCTCTTATAATACCCTGAAAAAGAAATAACCTGAAAGAGAAAACAGAAGGAAGTTTTCTGTGATCCTGCTCTCACACAATTAAGCTTCTCTTTTCATTGAGCAGTATCATAACACCTTTTGTGTTTAGTCTGAGAAGGGATTTTCAGGAGAGCTTTGAGGCTTACATTGAGAAAGGAAACGTCTCCAGAAAGAAACTGGAGAGAAGATTTCTGAGGAGTTGCTTTGTGACATCTGCATTCCACTCAAAGAAATATACCTTCCTTCTCCTATAGGATTCTTGAATCCCTTTAGGAGAAAAAGCTACCAAGATACATTCCTGAGTATAGGGACGGCTATGGTGAAAATGAAATGTCCTCAGACAAATACTGGAAAGAAGACTTCTGTGAAACTGCTTTGTGTTAGATATATTTATTTATCTCGCATAGTTAAAACTTTTCTTATACTACGCAGTATGGAAACTCCATCATCAGCAGATCCGCGAAGGGACTTTTTAGAGCACATACAGACCTACATTGAAAGATTACATATCTTCAGATAAAAACTAGATAGAGGATTCCTGAGAAACCACTTTGTGATGTACGCATTCAACTCAGGGAGTTACACCTTTTTTCTCACAAGGCAGTGTTTGAACACTGTTCCTGTGAAAATAAAAACCTGATATTTTGGAGTGCGTTGAGGACTATGGTGAATAGTGAAATATAATGAAATAAAATCGAGGAAATAGCGTTCCAAGAATCTGCTCTCTGATATGTGCATTCACTTCACAGAGTTATGCTTACTCTATGTTAATGAGTATGCTTACTTAATGCTTACTGTATCATGCCCAGTTTCGAAACTCTGTCTTTGAAGAATCTGTGAAGGAATATTTAGTGACGGCCGGAGGTTTGTGATGAGCAAGGAAACGTCTTCCGATGAAAGCTGCAGAGAAACTTTCTGAGCAACTGCTTTGCGATGTTTGTGTTCGTCTCATAGAGTTAAACCATTCCTTGGCTTGAGCAGTTTGAAATCACTGTTTCTGTGCAATCTGAGGAAAGACATTTGGGAACGATTCTTTGAATATGGAGGAAGAAATATCCTCAGGTAAAATTCAGAAGGAAGCTTCTTGTGAAACTGCTGTGTGTCGTCTGAATTCCTCTTGCTCAGTTAAGCCTCACTTTTCATTGAGCAGTTTTCTAACCCTGTGTATGTTTAGCTTGTGTTGGGATATTCGGAAGCACTTTGAGGCTTACGGTGAAAAAGGAAATATGTTCAGACCTTAACTGGAGAGAAGCTTTCCGAGGAACTGCTTCGTGACTTGTGCATTCCACTCACAGTGTTGTACCTCTCTTCTCATATGGCTTCGGGGATACCCTTTTGGAGAAACAGGTAGCTAGCAATATTCAGGAGCATGTGGATGCCAACGGTGAAAAGACAAATAGCCTCAGACAAAAACTGGAAAGAAGCTTTCTAGGAAACTACTCTGTGATATGTGTAATCATCCCACATGGATAAAGCTTTCTTTACACTACACAGCTTGGAAACTGTCATGGACGGATCCACGAAAGGACCTTCTGGAGCACATTGAGGACTGTGGTGAAAAACGAAATGTCTTCAGATAAAAACTGCAAAGAAGCTTTCTGTGATTCTCTCATTTGCTGTGATTATTCATCTCCCATAGATGAAGCTTTCTTTACATCACGCATCTTGGAAACTCCCTCTTGGAAGGATGTGCGAAGGATTATTTGGGATCACATTGTGGCCTATGGTGAAATAGAAAATATAGTCAGGTAAAACTGCAGAGAAGCTTTCTGAGAAACTGCTTGGTGATGGGTGCATTCCACTCAGGGATTTATAACTTTCTTCTCATAAGGCACAGTTGGAACACTGTTCCTATAAAACCAAAAGAGTGATATTCAAAGCACATTGAAGACTATGGCAAAAAGTGAAACGTCGTCCAATAAAAAGCAGAAAGAAGCACCCGATGAAACTGCTCTCTGACCTGTCCATTCTCTTCAGAGGGTTAAAGCTTCCTCTATATTCCTCAGTTTGAATGTTGGTCTTTGAGGATTCTCCGAAGGGATAATAAGTGGCAAACGGAAGCCTGTGTCAAGCCAGGAAATGTCTTCCGTCGAAAATTGGAGAGAAGCTTTCTGCGCAACTCTTTTGTGAAATTTGTATTCATCTCATAGAGTTAAATCATTCTTTGGATTCAGCAGTTTGAAATCACTGTCTGTGGAATCTGAGAAAGGACATTTGGAAACAATCTTAAGAATATCCTGAAAGAGAAGAAAGCTCAGAGAGAGCAGAAGGAAGCGTTCGGTGAAACTGCTCTGTGTCATGTGAATTCCGCTCACACAGTTAAGCTTCTCTGTTCATTGCACAGTATCATAACGCTGTTTTGTTTAGACTGCAAAGGGATATTCTGGAGCGCTTTGAAGCTTATGGTGAGAAGGGAAATGTCTTCAGGTAGAAACTGCAGAGAAGCTTTCTGAGGAGCTGCTTTGTGATGTGTGCATTCCAGTCATAGTAATATAACTTTCTTCTCAGAGAGGATTGTGTAATCCCTTTTGCAGGAAAAGCTACCAAGAGACATCCAAGAGTACAGGGACGGCTCTGGAGAAAAAGGAAATATCCCCGAACAAAAACTGGAAAGAAGATTTCTGTGAAACTGCTTTGTGTTAGGTATATTTATTCAACTCGCATAGTTAACACTTTTCTTATACTACGGTTGGAAAGGAACAACCGGTGCCAGCCATTGCAAAAACATGCCAAAATGTAAAGATCATCGAGGCTAGGAAGAAACTGCATCAACTAACGAGGAAAAAGACCAGTTAATATCATAATGGCAGGATCAACTTCACACATAACAATATTAACCTTAAATGTTAATGGACTAAATGCTCCAATTAAAAGACACGGACTGGCAAACTGGATAAAGAGTCAAGACCCATCAGTCTGCTGTATTCAGGAGACCCATCTCACATGCAGAGACATACATAGGCTCAAAATAAAGGGATGGAGGAAGATCTACCAAGCAAATGGAGAACAAAAAAAGCAGGGGTTGCAATCCTAGTCTCTGATAAAACACACTTTAAACCATCAAAGATCAAAAGAGACAAAGAAGGCCATTACATAATGGTAAAGGGATCAATTCAACAGGAAGAGCTAACTATCCTAAATGTATATGCACCCAATACAGGAGCACCCAGATTCATAAAGCAAGTCCTTAGAGACTTACAAAGAGACTTAGACTCCCATACAATAATAATGGGAGACTTCAACACTCCACTGTCAACGTTAGACAGATCAACGAGACATAAAGTTAACAAGGATATCCAGGAATTGAACTCATCTCTGCAGCAAGCACACGTAATAGACATCTATAGAACTCTCCACCCCAAATCAACAGAATATACATACTTCTCAGCACAACATCACACTTATTCCAAAATTGACCATATAATTGGAAGTAAAGCACTCCTCAGCAAAGGAAAAAAAACAGAAATTATAACAAACTGTCCCTCAGACCACAGTGCAATCAAACTAGAACTCAGGACTAAGAAACTCAATCAAAACCGCTCAACTACATGGAAACTGAACAACCTGCTCCTGAATGACTACTGGGTACATAACAAAATGAAGGCAGAAATAAAGATGTTCTTTGAAACCAATGAGAACAAAGATACAACATACCAGAATCTCTGGGACACATTTAAAGTACTGTGTAGAGGGAAATTTAGAGCACTAAATGCCCACAAGAGAAAGCTGGAAAGATCTAAAATTGACACTTTAACATCACAATTAAAAGAACTAGAGAGGCAAGAGCAAACACATTCAAAAGCTAGCAGAAGGCAAGAAATAACTGAGATCAGAGCAGAACTGAAGGAGATAATACACAAAAAACCCTCCAAAAAATCAATGAATACAGGAGTTAGTTTTTTGCAAAGATCAACAATATCGACAGACCGCTAGCAACACAAATGAAGAAGAAAGAGAGAAGAATCAAAGAGACGCAATAAAAAATGATAAAAGGGATATCACCACCGACCCCACAGAAATACAAACTACCATCAGAGAATACTATAAACAGCTCTACGCAAATCAACGAGAAAATCTAGAAGAAATGGATAATTTTCTGGACACTTACACTCTTCCAAGACTAAACCAGGAAGTAGTTGAATCCATGAATAGACCAATAGCAGGCTCTGAAATTGAGGCAATAATTAATAGCCTACCAACCAAAAAAAGCCCAGGAACAGATTGATTCACAGCCGAATTCTACCAGAAGTACAAGGAGGAGCTGCTACCATTCCTTCTGAAACTATTCCAATCAATAGAAAAAGAGGGAATCCTCCCTAACTCATTTTATGAGGCCAACATCATCCTGATACCAAAGCCTGGCAGAGACACAACAAAAAAAAGAGAATTTTAGACCAATCTCCCTGATGAACATCGATGCAAAAATTCTCAATAAAATACTGGCAAACCAGATTCAGCAGCACATCAAAAAGCTTATCCACCATGATCAAGTGGGCTTCATCCCTGGGATGCAAAGCTGGTTCAACATTGGCAAATCAATAAACATAATCCAGCATGTAAACAGAACCAAAGACAAGAACCACATGATTATCTCGATAGATGCAGAAAAGGCTTTTGACAAAATTCAACAGCCCTTCATGATAAAAACGCTCAATAAATTTGGTATTGATGGAACGTACCTCAAAATAATAAGAGCTATTTATGACAAACACAGCAGCTAATATCATACTGAATGGGCGAAAACTGGAAAAATTCCCTTTGAAAAGTGGCACAAGACAGGGATGCCCTCTCTCACCACTCCTATTCAACATAGTGTTGGAAGTTCTGGCTAGGGCAATCAGGCAAGAGAAAGAAATCAAGGGTATTCAGTTAGGAAAAGA
>NW_022316967.1:0-9771 GCF_002776525.5 Piliocolobus tephrosceles
TCTAAATACACAATCATGTCATCTGCAAACAGGGACAATTTGACTTCTTCTTTTCCTAACTGAATACCCTTGCGACTTTCAAAATGGGAAAGAGTAAGCTTTAACCCCGCCAAAAGAATGGGCATGTCAGAAAGCAGTTACTTCGAGTGCTTCTTTCTGTTTTTTTATTGGATGACATTTCACTTTTTGCCATAGTCTTCAATGTGCTCCGAATATCACTCTTTTGGTTTTACAGGAACAGTGTTCAAACTGTGCCTTATGAGAAGAACATTAAAACTCCCTGAATGGAATGCACACATAACCAAGCAGTTTCTCAGAATATTTCTCTCCAGTTTTTACATGACTATATTTCCTATTTGACCATAGGCCCGAATGTGATCCCTAATATCCCTTTTTGGATCCATTCATGAGGGAGTTTCCTAGTTGCATAATGTAAAGAAAGCTTCATCCATGTGAGAAGAATAAACATAGAAAAAAGCCAATTCACAGAAAGTTTCTTTCCGGTTTTTATCTGAAGATATTTCCCTTTTCACCGTAGTCTTGAGTGTGCTCCTGAAAGTCCCTCCATGGTTCCGTGCATGAGAGTTTTCAAGCTATGTAATGTAAGGAAACCTTTATCTATGTGAGATGATTACACATGTCACAGATTAGTTTCCTAAAAGCTTCTTTCCAGGTTTTGTCTGAGGCTATTTCCCTTTTCATCATCGGCATCAACATGCTCCCGAATATCACTTGGTATCTGTTCCTCAAAAAGGGTGTCCCTGACGCTGTATGAGAAGAGAGTTATAACACTGAGAGTGGAATGCACACGTCACACAGCAGTTCCTCGGAAAGCTTCTCTCCTGTTTCGGTCTAAACATATTTCTGTTTTCACCGTAAGCCTCAAAGTACTCCCGAATGTCCATCACACGCTAAACATACGAAGGGTTATAAAACTACTCAACGTAAGATGAGGCTTAACTAAGTGAGAGGAATTAAGACGACACAGAAGAGTTTCACAGAAAGCTTCTTTCCTGACTTTACCTGAGGATATTTCTTTCTCCATGTTCTAAGAATCCTTCCCAAATATCCTTCCTCAGATTCCACAAAAACAGTCACTTCAATCTGCTCAATCCAAAGAACAGTTTAAATCTATGAGATGAATACACACATCACAAACAGTTGCTCAGAAATTTACTCTGCAGGTTTCATCGAAACATGTTTTCTTGCTCACCACAAGCCTCTGGGTGCCACTAAATATCCCTTCACAGATTCTTCAAAGACAGAATTTCGAAACTGGACAACATAGATTAAGCATAAATTCTGTGAAATGAATGCACATATCAGAGAGCAGATTCTTGGAATGCTTCTTTCTCGATTTTATTTCAGTATATTTCACTATTTGCCATAGTCCTCACTGCGCTCCAAAATATCACTTTTTCGGTTACATAGGAACAGGGTTTAAACACTGTCTTGTGAGAAAAGTGGTATTACTCCCTGAGTGGAATACACACATCACAAGTAGTTTCTCAGAAAGCTTCTAACCTGTTTTTAGCTGAAGATATCTCCTTTTTCATGGTAGTCCTGAGAGTGCTCCTAAATGTTTCCTTGTGGATTCGTGCATGACAGAGTTTCCAAACTTCGTCATATAAGAAAGGTTGGAACTATGCGAGTTGAATAGATATATCTAACAAGAAGCAGTTTCACCGAAATCTTATTTCCAATTTTGTCTGAGGATATTTCCTTTTTCACCATAGCCTTCCCTATACTCCCGAATGTCTCTTGGTAACTTTTTCTCCAAAAGTGATTCCAGAATCCTCTAGGAGAAGAAAGGTATATTTCTGTGAGTGGAATGCACACGTCACAAAGCAGCTCCTCAGAAAGCTTCTCTCCATTTCTATCTGAAGAATTTTCCTTTCTCATCATAAACCTCAAATCGCTCCTGAATATCCCTTTGCTGTCTAAACAGAAAGAATGTTATGATACTGCTCAATGAAATGAGAAGCTTAACTTTGTGAGGGGAATTCACGTGACACCGAGCAGCTTCACAGAAAGTTTCCTTCTGGTTTCTGTCTGAGGTTATGTCTTTTTCATGATATTCTAAAGATCGTCTCCCAATGTCCTTTCTCAGATTCCACAGAAACAGTGATTTCAAACTGCTCAAACCATAGAATGATTTAACTCTTTGAGATGAACACAAACATCACAAAAGAGTTGCGCAGAAAGCTTCTCTCCAACTTTCAATGGGAGACATTTCCTTGCTCGACACAGGTCTCCGGTTGCCACTTACTATACCTTCACAGAACCCTCAGAGGCTGACTTTCCAACTGGGAAATGTAGAGTAAGTTTTAACACTGTGAAAAGAATGGGCATGTCAGAGAGCAGTTTCTTCGAGTGCTTCTTTCTGTTTTTTTACTGGACGACTTTTCACTTTTTGCCATAGTCTTCAACGTGATCCGAATATCACTCTTTTGGTTTCACAGGAAGAGTGTTCAAACTGTGCTTTGTGAGAAGAACATTAAAATTTTCTGAGTGGAATACACACATCACTAAGCAGTTTCTCAGAAAGGTTCTCTCCCGTTTTTATCTGACTCTATTTCCTATTTGACCATAGGCCCGAATGTGATCCGAAATAACCCTTTGTGGATCCATCCATGAGGGAGTTTCCAAGCTGCATAATGTAAAGAAAGCTTCACCTATGTGAAAAGAATAAACAGAAAAAACGAGGTTCACAGAAAGCTCCATTCCCGTTTTTATCTGAAGACATTTCCTTTTTCACCATAGTCCTGGATCTGCTCCTGAGTGTCCTTTCGTGGATCCGTCCATGACAGTCTTCAAGCTGTGTAATGATAGGAAACCTTTTTCTATGTGAGATGATTACACACATCACAGAGTAGTTTCCTAGAAAGCTTCTTTCCAGGTTTTGTTTGAGAATATTTCCCTTTTCATCATCGTCATCAACATGCTCCTGAATATCACTTGGTACCTGTTTCTCCAAAAGTGATTCCCCGATGCTGTATGAACACAGAGGTATAACACTATGAGTGAAATGCACACGTCCAAAGCAGTTCCTCGAAAAGCTTCTCTCCAGTTTGGATCTGAACATATTTCCTTTTTCACTGTAAGCCTAAAAGTGCCCCCGAATGTCCCATCACACGCTAAACATACACAGTGTTATAAAAATACTCAAGGTAAGGAGAGGCTTGACTAATGAGAAGAAATAAGAAGACACAGAGTAGTTTCACAGAAAGCTTCCTTCTGGATTTTACCTGAGAATATCTCTTTCTCCATGTTCTAAGGATCGTTCCCAAATGCCCTTCCTCAGATTCCACAAAAACAGTGATTTCCATCCGCTCAACCAAAGGACGTTTTAAATCTATGAGACGAATACACACATCGCAAAGCAGTTGCTCAGAAACTTACTCTGCTTGTTTCATTGGAAGATGTTTCCCTACTCACCACAAGGCTCCACGCGTCACTTAATATTCCTTCACAGATTCTTCAAAGACAGAATTTCGAAATTGGGCAAGATAGAGTAAGCATAAATTCTGCAAAGACAATGCACATATCAGAGAGCAGATTCTTGGAACGCTTCTTCCTCGATTTTGTTTCAGTATATTTCACTATTTGCAATAGTCCTCAGTGCGCTCCAAAATATCACATTTTCGTTTACACAGGAACCGTGTTTAAACACTGCCTTGTGAGAAAAGAGGTATAACTACATGAGCGGAATGCATACATCACAAGTAGTTTCTCAGAAAGCTTCTCTCCAGTTTTTATCGGACTCTATTTACGATTTCACCATCGGCCCGGAAGTGATCCCAAATATCCCTTCGTGGATCCATCCACAAGGGAGTTTCCAAGCTGCGTAGTGTATAGAAAGCTTCATCTATGTGAGAAGAATAAACATAGAGAAAAGCAGATTCACAGAAAGGTTCTTCCAAGTTTTTATCTGATGATATTTCCTTTTTCACCACAGTCCTGAGTGTGCTCCCGAAAATACTTTCGTGGATCCATCCATGACAGTTTTCAAGGTGTGTAATGAAAGGAAACCTTTATCTCTGTGAGATAATTACACATATCACAGAGTAGTTTCCTTGAAAGCTTCTTTCCAGGTTTTGTGTGAGGCTATTTCCCTTTTCATCATCAGCATCAACATGCTCCCCAATATCACCTGGTACCTGTTTCACCAAAAGTGTTGCCCCGACGCTGTATGAGATGAGATGTATAACACTCTGAGTGGAATGCAGACGTCACAAAGCAGTTCCTCGGAATGCTTCTCTCCAGTTTCGGTCTGAATATATTTGATATTTCACCGTGAGCCTCAAAGTGCTCCCGAATGTCCCATCACATGATAAACATACACAGGTTTATAAAAGTACTCAATGTAACGAGAGACTTAACTGAGTGAGAGGAATTAAGACGACATAGAATAGCTTCACAGAAAGCTTCCTTCTGGATTTTACCTGAGGATATTTCTTTCTCCATGTTCTAAGGATCGTTCCCAATTGTTCTTCCTCAGATTCCAGAAACAGTGGTTTCAATCTGCTCAATCCAAAGAATGGTTTAAATCTATGAGACGAATACACACATCACAAAGCAGTTGCTCAGAAAGTTACTCTGCAGGTTTCAACGGAAGATGTTTCCTTGTTCACCACAATCCTCCGAGTGTCACTAAATATCCCTTCACAGATTTTTCAAAGACAGAATTTAGAAATTGGGGAACATAGAGTAAGCATAAATTCTGTGAAGTGAATGCACATATGAGAGAGCAGATCCTTGGAAGGCTTCTTTCTTGATATTAATGCAGTATATTTCACTATTTGCCATAGTCCTCAATGTGGTCCCAAATATCACCTTTTTGGTAACACAGGACATGTGTTTAAACACTGATTTGTGAGAAAAGAGGTATAACTCCCCGAGCGGAATGCATACATCATAAGTAGTTTTTTCAGAAAGCTTCTATACAGTTTTTATCTGAAGATATTTTCTCTTTCACCGTAGGCCTGAATGTGCTCCCAAATGTCCCTTCACGGATTCGTGCATGACGGAGTTTCCAAACTGTGTAATGTAAGAAAGTTTTGAACTATGTGGGATGAATAGATATATCTAACACGAAGCAGTTTCACAGAAACCTGCAGTCCAGTTATGTCTGAGGATATTTCCTTTTTCACCATAGAGGTCCCTGTACTCCAGAATGTCTCTTGGTAGCTTTTTCACTGAAAAGGATTCTGGAATGCTTAGGAGAAGAAAGGTATATTTCTGTGAGTGGAATGCACACGTCACAAAGCAGCTCCTCAGGAAGCTTCACCCGAGATTCCTTTGAAGACGTTTCCTTTCTCACCGTAACCCTCAAATAGCTCCTGAATATCCCTGTGCAGTCTAAACAAAAACAGTATTATGATACTGCCCAGTGAATAGAGAAGCTTAAGTGTGTGAATGGAATTCTCGTGACACAGAGCAGTTTCACAGAAGGCTTCCTTCTGGTTTCTCTCTTAGGTTATGTCTTTTTCAGGATATTCTAAAGAGCGTCTGCAAGTGTCCTTTCTCAGATTACACAGAAACAGTGATTTCAAACTGCTCAATCCATAGAATGATTTAACTCTTTGAGATGAACACAAACATCACAAAAGAGTTGCACAGAATGCTTCTCTCCAATTTTCGATGGGAGACATTTCCTTGCTCAACACAGGCCTCCGATTGCCACTTACTATCCCTTCGCAGAAACCTCAGAGGCCAACATTCAACCTGGGAAATGTACAGTAAGCTTTAACCCTGTGACAAGAATGGGCATGTCAGGGAGCTGTTTCTTCGATTGCTTCTTTGTATTTTTTATTGGACGACATTTCACTTTTTGCCATAGTCTTCAATGTGCTCCGAATGTTACTCTTTTGGTTTTACAGGAACAGTGTTCAAACTGTGCCTTATGAGAAGAACATTAAAATTCCCTGAGTGGAATGCACACATCACCAAGCAGTTTCTCAGAAAGCTTCTCTCCAGTTTTTATCTGACTCTATTTCCTATTTGATCGTAAGGCAAAATGTGATCCCAAGTATCCCTTCGTGGATCCATCCACGTGGGAGTCTCCAAGCTGTGAAATGTAAAAAAAAATTCATCTCTGTGAGAATAATAAACATAGATAAAACAGATTCACAGAAAGCTTCTTTCCAGTTTTTATCTTCGGATATTTCCTTTTTCACCACAGTCCTGAGTGTGCTCCCGAAAGTCCCTTTGTGGATCCGTCCATGACAGTTTTCAAGCTGTGTAATATAAGGAAACATTTGTCTGTGTGAGGTGAGTACACATGTCACAGAGTAGTTTCCTAGAAAGCTTCTTTCCAGGTTTTGTCTGAGGCTATTTCCCTTTTCATCATCGGCATCAACATGCTCATGAATATCACTTGTTACCTGTTTCTTCAAAAGCGTTTCCCCGCCTCTGTATGAGAAGAGAGGTATAACACTGTGAGTGGAATTCAAACGTCACAGAGTAGTTCCACAGAAAGCTTCTCTCCAGTCTCGGTCTGATCATATTTCCTTTTTCACCGTAAACCTCAAAGTGCTCCTGAATGTCCCATCACACGCTAAACATACATGGGGTTATAAAGCTACTCAACATAAGGAGAGGCTTAACTAAACGAGAGGAATTAAGACGACACAGAGTGGTTTCACAGAAAGCTTCCTTATGGATTTTACCTGAGGTAATTCTTTCTCCATGTTCTAAGGATCATTCCCAAATGTCCTTCCTCAGATTCTACAAACACAGTGATTTCAATCTGCCCAATCCAAAGAAGGGTTTAAATCTATGAGAGGAATACACACATCACAAAGCAGTTGCTCAGAAACTTACTCTACATGTTTCATCGGAAGATGTTTCCTTGCTCACCACAAGTCTCTGGGCATCACTAAATATCCCTTCACAGATTCTTCAAAGACAGAATTTGGAAACTGGGCAATATAGAGTAAGCATAAATTCTGCGAAGTGAATGGACATATCAGACAGCAGATTCTTGGAATGCTTCTTTCTCGATTTTATTTCAGTATATTTCACTATTCATCATAGTCCTCAGCGTACTCCAAAATATCACTTTTTCTGTTTCACAAGAACAGTGTTCAAACCCTGACTTGTGAGAAAACTGGTATAACTCTGTGAGCGGAGTGCATGCATCACAATGTAGTTTCTGAGAAAGCTTCTTTCCAGTTTTTATCTGATGATATCTCCTCTTTCACCAAAGGTCTGAATGTGCTCCCAAATGTCCCTTCGTGGATTCGTGCATGACGGTGTTTCCAAACTGCATAATATAAGAAAGGTTTGAACTATGCGAGATGAATAGACATATCTAACATGAAGCAGTATCACAGAAATTTTCTTTCCAGTTTTGTGTCTGGATGTTTTCTTTTTCACCATAGCCGTCCCTATACTCCTGAATGTCTCTTGGTTGCTTTTACTCCAAAATGGTTTCCAATATCCTCTAGGAGAAGAAAGGCATATTTCTGTGAGTGGAATGCACACGTCACAAAGCAGTTCCACGGAAGGATTCTCTCCAGTTTCTGTGTGAACATATTTCCTTTTCCCCCATAAGCCTCAAAGTGTTTCCAAGTGTCTCATCTCATGCTAAACATACATAGGCGTATAAAACTACACAACATAAGGAGAGGTGTAAATAAGCGAGAAGAATTAAGATGACACAGAGTAGTTTCACAGAAAGTTTCCTTCTGGATTTTACCTGAGGATATTTCTTTCTCCATGTTCTAAGGATCGTTCCCAAATGTCCCTCCTCAGTTTCCACAAAAACAGTGAATTTAATCTGCTCTATCCAAAGAATGGTTTAAATCTTTGGGAAGAATACACACATCACAAAGCAGTTGCTCAGAAAGTTACTCTGCAGGTGTCATCGGAAGATGTTTCCCTGCTCACCACAAGCCTCCTGGCACCACTATATACACCTTCACAGATACTTCACAGACAGAATTTCAAAACTGGGCAGCATAGAGTAAGCATAACTTCTGTGAAGTGAAAGCACATATCAGAGAGCAGATTCCTGGAACGCTTCTTTCTCGATTTTATTTCAGTATATTTTACTACTTGCCATAGTCCTCAATGCGCTCCAAAATATCACTTTTTCGGTTACACAGGATCAGTGTTTAAACACTACCTTGTGAGAAAAGAGTTATAACTCCCTGAGCGGAATGCATAAATCATAAGTTGTTTCTCAGAAAGCTTCTATCCAGTTTTTATCTGAAGATATCTCCTCTTTCACCGTAGGCCTGAATGTGCTCCAAAATGTCTCTTCATGGATTCGTGCATGACGGAGTTTCCAAACTTCGTAATATGAGAAAGGTTTTAACTATGCGTGATGAATAGATATATCTAACAGGAAGCAGTTTCACAGAAATCTTCTTTCCAGTTTTTGTCTGAGGATATTTCCTTTTTCACTGTAGCCATCCCTATACTCCCGAATGTCTCTTGATAGCTTTTTCACCAAAAGGGAGTGCAGAATCCTCTAGGAGAAGAAAGGTATATTCTGTGAGTGGAATGCATACGTAAAAAAGCAGCTCCTCTGAAAGTTTCTATCCAGTTTCTATCTGTGGACGTTTCCTTTCTCACTGTAACCCTCAAATCTCTCCTGACTATCCCTTCACATTCTAAACAAAAACAGTGTTATGATACAGTGCAATGAAAAGAGAAGCTTAACTGTGTGAGCGGAATTCACGTGACACAGAGCAGGTTCACAAAAAGCTTCCTTCTGGTTTCTCTCTGAGGTTATTTCTTTTTCAGGGTATTCTAAAGAGTGTCTCCAAATATCCTTTCTCAGATTCCAAAGAAACAGTGATTGCCAAACCGTCATATACTGAGGAATTGTAATCACCCCACAACCCAGTTACTAACTACCGACCGCATGTCCCTAATACGTAACCTTCTTCCCCCTAAAATGCAAAAGAAATTCAATCCTTCCTAGGTCTAATAGCCTTCTTCAGACATTGCATCCCCAATTTTGGAATCTTAGACAAACCTTTATATGCCACAGTTAAAGAAACCCTACATGGGACTTTGTCCAACCCCAAGTTAATTTCGACTCATTTCACCCGTTTAAACGCTTGCCTTCTCTCACAACCCACTCTCTCACTGCCTGATTTACAGCGTCCGTTCCAACTCTTTACAGATGAAAGGCAGAAAGTGGCAGTTGGTCTTTTAGCCCAGCCTGTCGGGAGCACACACCGCCCCGTGACGTATCTATCCAAACAACTAGACCCAACCATACAAGGCTGGCAACCCTGTCTGCGTGCATTAGCAGTGGCAGCCTGCCTGACCCAGGAAGCAAAAAAGCTCATTAGAGGCAGTAACCTAACAGTCCTCTCCACACAACGTCTTCAGGATCTCATCTCTCATAAAAGTATTAGCCACTTCACTCCATCCTGGCTCCAACTTTTCCATCTCTTATTCATAGAAGACCCCACTGTTACTTTAGAAGTCTGCTCCTGTCTAAATCCAGACACTTTACTGCCAGACCCTCTTAAACCACCCCATGCTAAACATTCAGGTCCTGAAGTCTCAACCCCCAGCCACCTAGACTTGCATGACTGGCCCCTTCAGAATGCACAACTAACCCTATTTGTGGATGGCAGCTCCTTTATCAACCCTCAAGGAAACAGACAGGCAGGATATGCAGTAGTTACCTCCTCCATAGTTTTAGAGGCAAATCCCCTACCACAAGGGACCACATCACAGCAGGCAGAACTCACTGCACTAACCAAGGCACTCCTACTATCAAAAGGAAAAATAGTAAACATATAC
>NW_022316968.1:0-9771 GCF_002776525.5 Piliocolobus tephrosceles
GTATATGTTTACTATTTTTCCTTTTGATAGTAGGAGTGCCTTGGTTAGTGCAGTGAGTTCTGCCTGCTGTGATGTGGTCCCTTGTGGTAGGGGATTTGCCTCTAAAACTATGGAGGAGGTAACTACTGCATATCCTGCCTGTCTGTTTCCTTGAGGGTTGATAAAGGAGCTGCCATCCACAAATAGGGTTAGTTGTGCATTCTGAAGGGGCCAGTCATGCAAGTCTAGGTGGCTGGGGGTTGAGACTTCAGGACCTGAATGTTTAGCATGGGGTGGTTTAAGAGGGTCTGGCAGTAAAGTGTCTGGATTTAGACAGGAGCAGACTTCTAAAGTAACAGTGGGGTCTTCTATGAATAAGAGATGGAAAAGTTGGAGCCAGGATGGAGTGAAGTGGCTAATACTTTTATGAGAGATGAGATCCTGAAGACGTTGTGTGGAGAGGACTGTTAGGTTACTGCCTCTAATGAGCTTTTTTGCTTCCTGGGTCAGGCAGGCTGCCACTGCTAATGCACGCAGACAGGGTTGCCAGCCTTGTATGGTTGGGTCTAGTTGTTTGGATAGATACGTCACGGGGCGGTGTGTGCTCCCGACAGGCTGGGCTAAAAGACCAACTGCCACTTTCTGCCTTTCATCTGTAAAGAGTTGGAACGGACGCTGTAAATCAGGCAGTGAGAGAGTGGGTTGTGAGAGAAGGCAAGCGTTTAAACGGGTGAAATGAGTCGAAATTAACTTGGGGTTGGACAAAGTCCCATGTAGGGTTTCTTTAACTGTGGCATATAAAGGTTTGTCTAAGATTCCAAAATTGGGGATGCAATGTCTGAAGAAGGCTATTAGACCTAGGAAGGATTGAATTTCTTTTGCATTTTAGGGGGAAGAAGGTTACGTATTAGGGACATGCGGTCGGTAGTTAGTAACTGGGTTGTGGGGTGATTACAATTCCTCAGTATATGACGGTTTGGCAATCACTGTTTCTTTGGAATCTGAGAAAGGATATTTGGAGACACTCTTTAGAATACCCTGAAAAAGAAATAACCTCAGAGAGAAACCAGAAGGAAGCTTTTTGTGAACCTGCTCTGTGTCACGTGAATTCCGCTCACACAGTTAAGCTTCTCTTTTCATTGCACTGTATCATAACACTGTTTTTGTTTAGAATGTGAAGGGATAGTCAGGAGAGATTTGAGGGTTACAGTGAGAAAGGAAACGTCCACAGATAGAAACTGGATAGAAACTTTCAGAGGAGCTGCTTTTTTACGTATGCATTCCACTCACAGAATATACCTTTCTTCTCCTAGAGGATTCTGCACTCCCTTTTGGTGAAAAAGCTATCAAGAGACATTCGGGAGTATAGGGATGGCTACAGTGAAAAAGGAAATATCCTCAGACAAAAACTGGAAAGAAGATTTCTGTGAAACTGCTTCCTGTTAGATATATCTATTCATCACGCATAGTTAAAACCTTTCTCATATTACGAAGTTTGGAAACTCCGTCATGCACGAATCCATGAAGAGACATTTTGGAGCACATTCAGGCCTACGGTGAAAGAGGAGATATCTTCAGATAAAAACTGGATAGAAGCTTTCTGAGAAACAACTTATGATTTATGCATTCCGCTCAGGGAGTTATAACTCTTTTCTCACAAGGTAGTGTTTAAACACTGATCCTGTGTAACCGAAAAAGTGATATTTTGGAGCGCATTGAGGACTATGGCAAGTAGTAAAATATACTGAAATAAAATCGAGAAAGAAGCGTTCCAGGAATCTGCTCTCTGATATGTGCTTTCACTTCACAGAAGTTATGCTTACTCTATGCTGCCCAGTTTTGAAATTCTGTCTGTGAAGTATCTGTGAAGGTGTATATAGTGGTGCCAGGAGGCTTGTGGTGAGCAGGGAAACATCTTCCGATGACACCTGCAGAGTAACTTTCTGAGCAACTGCTTTGTGATGTGTGTATTCTTCCCAAAGATTTAAACCATTCTTTGGATAGAGCAGATTAAATTCACTGTTTTTGTGGAAACTGAGGAGGGACATTTGGGAACGATCCTTAGAACATGGAGAAAGAAATATCCTCAGGTAAAATCCAGAAGGAAACTTTCTGTGAAACTACTCTGTGTCATCTTAATTCTTCTCGCTTATTTACACCTCTCCTTATGTTGTGTAGTTTTATACGCCTATGTATGTTTAGCATGAGATGAGACACTTGGAAACACTTTGAGGCTTATGGGGGAAAAGGAAATATGTTCACACAGAAACTGGAGAGAATCCTTCCGTGGAACTGCTTTGTGACGTGTGCATTCCACTCACAGAAATATGCCTTTCTTCTCCTAGAGGATATTGGAAACCATTTTGGAGTAAAAGCAACCAAGAGACATTCAGGAGTATAGGGACGGCTATGGTGAAAAAGAAAACATCCAGACACAAAACTGGAAAGAAAATTTCTGTGATACTGCTTCATGTTAGATATGTCTATTCATCTCGCATAGTTCAAACCTTTCTTATATTATGCAGTTTGGAAACACCGTCATGCACGAATCCACGAAGGGACATTTGGGAGCACATTCAGACCTTTGGTGAAAGAGGAGATATCATCAGATAAAAACTGGAAAGAAGCTTTCTCAGAAACTACATTGTGATGCATGCACTCCGCTCACAGAGTTATACCAGTTTTCTCACAAGTCAGGGTTTGAACACTGTTCTTGTGAAACAGAAAAAGTGATATTTTGGAGTACGCTGAGGACTATGATGAATAGTGAAATATACTGAAATAAAATCGAGAAAGAAGCATTCCAAGAATCTGCTGTCTGATATGTCCATTCACTTCGCAGAATTTATGCTTACTCTATATTGCCCAGTTTCCAAATTCTGTCTTTGAAGAATCTGTGAAGGGATATTTAGTGATGCCCAGAGACTTGTGGTGAGCAAGGAAACATCTTCCGATGAAACATGTAGAGTAAGTTTCTGAGCAACTGCTTTGTGATGTGTGTATTCCTCTCATAGATTTAAACCCTTCTTTGGATTGGGCAGATTGAAATCACTGTGTTTGTAGAATCTGAGGAAGGACATTTGGGAATGATCCTTAGAACATGGAGAAAGAATTACCTCAGGTAAAATCCATAAGGAAGCTTTCTGTGAAACCACTCTGTGTCGTCTTAATTCCTCTCGTTTAGTTAAGCCTCTCCTTATGTTGAGTAGCTTTATAACCCCATGTATGTTTAGCGTGTGATGGGACATTCAGGAGCACTTTGAGGTTTACGGTGAAAAAGGAAATATGATCAGACCGAGACTGGAGAGAAGCTTTCTGTGGAACTACTCTGTGACGTTTGAATTCCACTCACAGTGTTATACCTCTCTTCTCATACAGAGGCGGGGAAACGCTTTTGAAGAAACAGGTAACAAGTGATATTCATGAGCATGTTGATGCCGATGATGAAAAGGGAAATAGCCTCAGACAAAACCTGGAAAGAAGCTTTCTAGGAAACTACTCTGTGACATGTGTACTCACCTCACACAGACAAATGTTTCCTTATATTACACAGCTTGAAAACTGTCATGGACGGATCCACAAAGGGACTTTCGGGAGCACACTCAGGACTGTGGTGAAAAAGGAAATATCCGAAGATAAAAACTGGAAAGAAGCTTTCTGTGAATCTGTTTTATCTATGTTTATTATTCTCACAGAGATGAATTTTTTTTTACATTTCACAGCTTGGAGACTCCCACGTGGATGGATCCACGAAGGGATACTTGGGATCACATTTTGCCTTACGATCAAATAGGAAATAGAGTCAGATAAAAACTGGAGAGAAGCTTTCTGAGAAACTGCTTGGTGATGTGTGCATTCCACTCAGGGAATTTTAATGTTCTTCTCATAAGGCACAGTTTGAACACTGTTCCTGTAAAACCAAAAGAGTAACATTCGGAGCACATTGAAGACTATGGCAAAAAGTGAAATGTCGTCCAATAAAAAATACAAAGAAGCAATCGAAGAAACAGCTCCCTGACATGCCCATTCTTGTCACAGGGTTAAAGCTTACTGTACATTTCCCAGGTTGAATGTTGGCCTCTGAGGTTTCTGCGAAGGGATAGTAAGTGGCAATCGGAGGCCTGTGTTGAGCAAGGAAATGTCTCCCATCGAAAATTGGAGAGAAGCATTCTGTGCAACTCTTTTGTGATGTTTGTGTTCATCTCAAAGAGTTAAATCATTCTATGGATTGAGCAGTTTGAAATCACTGTTTCTGTGTAATCTGAGAAAGGACACTTGCAGACGCTCTTTAGAATATCCTGAAAAAGACATAACCTAAGAGAGAAACCAGAAGGAAGCCTTCTGTGAAACTGCTCTGTGTCACGAGAATTCCATTCACACACTTAAGCTTCTCTATTCACTGGGCAGTATCATAATACTGTTTTTGTTTAGACTGCACAGGGATATTCAGGAGCTATTTGAGGGTTACGGTGAGAAAGGAAACGTCTTCAAAGGAATCTCGGGTGAAGCTTCCTGAGGAGCTGCTTTGTGACGTGTGCATTCCACTCACAGAAATATACCTTTCTTCTCCTAAGCATTCCAGAATCCTTTTCAGTGAAAAAGCTACCAAGAGACATTCTGGAGTACAGGGACCTCTATGGTGAAAAAGGAAATATCCTCAGACATAACTGGACTGCAGGTTTCTGTGAAACTGCTTCGTGTTAGATATATCTATTCATCCCACATAGTTCAAAACTTTCTTACATTACACAGTTTGGAAACTCCGTCATGCACGAATCCGTGAAGGGACATTTGGGAGCACATTCAGGCCTACGGTGAAAGAGAAAATATCTTCAGATAAAAACTGTATAGAAGCTTTCTGAAAAAACTACTTATGATGTATGCATTCCGCTCGGGGAGTTATACCTCTTTTCTCACAAATCAGTGTTTAAACACATGTCCTGTGTTACCAAAAAGGTGATATTTGGGACCACATTGAGGACTATGGCAAATAGTGAAATATACTGCATTAATATCAAGAAAGAAGCCTTCCAAGGATCTGCTCTCTCATATGTGCATTCACTTCACAGAATTTATGCTTACTCTATGTTCCCCAATTTCTAAATTCTGTCTTTGAAAAATCTGTGAAGGGATATTTAGTGACACTCGGAGGATTGTGGTGAACAAGGAAACATCTTCCGTTGAAACCTGCAGAGTAACTTTCTGAGCAACTGCTTTGTGATGTGTGTATTCGTCTCATAGATTTAAACCATTCTTTGGATTGAGCAGATTGAAACCACTGTTTCTGGAATCTGAGGAAGAACAATTGGGAACGATCCTTAGAACATGGAGAAAGAAATATCCTCAGGTAAAATCCAGAAGGAAGCTTTCTGTGAAGCTATTCTATGTCGTCTTAATTCCTCTCACTCAGTTAAGTCTCTCGTTACATTGAGTACTTTTATAAACCTGTGTATGTTTATCATGTGATGGGACATTCGGGAGCACTTTGAGGCTCACGGTGAAATATCAAATATATTCAGACCGAAACTGGAGAGAAGCATTCCGAGGAACTGCTTTGTGACGTCTGCATTCCACTCAGAGTGTTATACATCTCATCTCATACAGCGTCGGGGCAACACTTTTGGTGAAACAGGTACCAGGTGATATTGGGGAGCATGTTGATGCTGATGATGAAAAGGGAAATAGCCTCACACAAAACCTGGAAAGAAGCTTTCAAGGAAACTACTCTGTGATATGTGTAATTATCTCACAGAGATAAAGGTTTCCTTTCATTACACACCTTGAAAACTGTCATGGATGGATCCACGAAAGTATTTTCGGGAGCACACTCAGGACTGTGGTGAAAAAGGAAATATCATCAGATAAAAACTTGGAAGAACCTTTCTGTGAATCTGCTTTTCTCTATGTTTATTCTTCTCACATAGATGAAGCTTTCTATACACTACGCAGCTTGGAAACTCCCTTGTGGATGGATCCACGAAGGGATATTTGGGATCACTTCCGGGCCGATGGTGAAATCGTAAATAGAGTCCGATAAAAACTGGAGAGAAGCTTTCTGAGAAACTACTTGTGATGTATGCATTCCGCTCATGTAGTTATACCTCTTTTCTCACAAGGCAGTGTTTAAACACGGTTCCTGTGTAAACGAAAATGTGATATTTTGGAGCGCACTGAGGACTATTGCAAATAGTGAAATATACTGAAACAAAATCGAGGAAGAAGCGTTCCAAGAATCTGCTCTCTGATATGTGCATTGTCTTTGCAGAATTTATGCTTACTCTATCTTGCCCAATTTCGAAATTCTGTCTTTGAAGAATCTGTGAAGGAATATTAAGTGACGCGTGGAGCCTTGTGGTGAGTAGGGAAACATCTTCCAATGAAACAAGCAGAGTAAGTTTCTGAGCAACTGCTTTGCGATGTGTGTATTCGTCTCATAGATTTAAAACGTCCTTTGGTTGAGCGGATGGAAATCACTGTTTTTGTGGAATCTGAGGAAGGGCATTTGGGAACGATCCTTAGAACATGGAGAAAGAGATATTCTCAGGTAAAATCCAGAAGGAAGCTTTCTGTGAAACTACTCTGTGTCTTCTTATTTCTTCTCATTAGTCAAGCCTCTCCTTACCTTGAGTATTTTTATAACACTGTGTATGTTTAGCGTGTGATGGGACATTCGGGGGCACTTTTAGGCTTACAGTGAAAAAGGAAATATGTTCAGATCCAAACTGGAGAGAAGCTTTTCGAGGAACTGCTTTGGACGTGTGCATTTCACTCATAGTGTTATACCTCTGTGTTCATACAGCATCGGGGAATCACTTTTGGAGAAACAGGTACCAAGTGATATTCAGGAGCATGTTGATGACGATGATGAAAAGGGAAATATTCTCAAACAAAACCTGGAAAGAAGCTTTCTAGGAAACTACTCTGTGATGTGTGTAATCATCTCACATAGAAAAAGGTTTCCTATCATTACACAGCTTGAAGACTGTCATGGACGGATCCACGAAAGGACACTCAGGAGCAGATCCAGGACTATGGTGAAAAAGGAAATGTCTTCAGATAAAAACGGGAATGGAGCTTTCTGTGAACCTCGTTTTTTCTGTTTATTCTTTTCACATAGGTGAAGCTTTCTTTACATTATGCAGCTTGGAAACTCCCTCATGGATGGATCCACAAAGGGTTATTTCGGATCACATTCGGGCCTATGGTCAAATAGGAAATAGAGTCAGATAAAAACGGGAGAGAACCTTTCTGAGAAACTGCTTAGTGATGTGTGTATTCCACTCAGAAAATTTTAATGTTCTTCTCACAAAGCACAGTTTGAACACTCTTCCTGTGAAACCAAAAGAGTGATATTCGGATCACGTTGAAGACTATGGCAAAAAGTGAAAAGTCGTCCAGTAAAAAAACAGAAAGAAGCACTCGAAGAAACTGCTCTCTGACATGCCCATTCTTTTCACAGTGTTAAAACTTACTCTACATTTCCCAGTTGGAAAGTCAGCCTCTGAGGGTTCTGTGAAGGTATAGTAAGTGGCAACCGGAGACCTGTGTCGAGCAAGGAAATGTCTCCCATTGAAAGTTGGAGAGAAGCTTTCTGCGCAACTCTTTTGTGATGTTTGTGTTCATCTCAAAGAGTTAAATCATTCTATGGTTTGAGCAGTTTGAAATCACTGTTTCTGTGGAATCTGAGAAAGGACATTGGGAGACGATCTTTAGAATATCATGAAAAAGACATAACCTCAGACAGAAACCAGAAGGAAACTTTCTGTGAAGCTGCTCGGTGTCACGTGAATTCCCCTCACAAAGTTAAGCTTCTCATTTCATTGAGCAGTATCATAACATTCTTTCTGTTTAGACAGCAAAGGGATATTCAGGAGCGATTTGAGGTTTATGATGAGAAAGGAAAATTCTTCAGATAGAAATGGAGAGAAGCTTTCTGAGGAGCTGCTTTGTGACGTGTGCATTCCACTCACAGAAATATACCTTTCTTCTCCTAGAGGATTCTGGAATCACTTTTGGAGAAAAAGTTACCAAGAGACATTCGGGAGTATAGGGAAGGCTATGGTGAAAAAGGAAATATCCTCAGACAAAATTGGAAATAAGATTTCGGTGAAACTGCTTCTTGTTAGATATATCTATTCAACTCGCATAGTTCCAACCTTTCTTATATGACGAAGTTTGGAAACTCTGTCATGCACGAATCCACAAGGAAACATTTAGGAGCACTCTCAGGACTACCATGAAAAAGGAGATATCTTCAGCTAAAAACAGGTTAGAAGCTTTCTGAGAAACTACTTGTGATGTGTGTATTCCACTCAGGGAGTAATACCACTTTTCTCACAAGACAGTGTTTAAACCCTGTTCCTATGTAACCGAAAAAGTGATATTTTGGAGCGCAGTGAGGACTATGGCAAATAGTGAAATATACTGAAATAAAATCGAGAAAGAAGCATTCCAAGAATCTGCTCTCTGATATGTGCATTCATTTCACAGAATTTATGCTTAATCTATGTTGTCCAGTTTCGAAATTCTGTCTTTGAAGAATCTGTGAAGGGATATTTAGTGGCACCCAGAGGCTTGTGGTGAGCAAGAAAACATGTTTCGATGAAACCTGCAGAGTAAATTTCTGAGCAACTGTTTGTGATGTGTGTATTCATCTCATAGATTTAAACTGTTCTTTGGATTGAGCAGATTGAAGTGACTGTTTTTGTGGAATCTGAGGAAGGATATTTGGGAAGGATTCTTAGAACATGGAGAAAGAAATATCCTCAGGTAAAGTCAGGAAAGAAGCTTTCTGTGAAACTCTTCTGTGTCGTCTTAATTCCTCTCACTTAGTTAAGCCTCATCTTACGTTGAGTAGTTTTATAACCCTTCGTATGTTTAGCGTGTGATGGACATTCGGGAGTACTTTGAGGCTTACGGTGAAAACAGAAATATGTTTAGACCGAAACAGGAGAGAAGCTTTCCGAGGAACTGCTGTGTGACGTGTGCATTCCACTCTCAGTGTTATAACTCTCTTCTCATACAGCGTCAGGGACACCCTTTTTGAGGAACAGATACCAAGTGATATTCGGGAGCATGTTGATGCCGATGATGAAAAGGGAAATAGCCTCAGACAAAACCTGGAAAGAAGCTTTTAGGAAACTAATCTGTGACATGTGTAATCATCTCACATAGATAAAGGTTTCCTTACATTACATAGCTTGAAAACTCTCATGCACGGAACCATGGAGGGACTTTCAGGAGCACACTCAAGACTACGGTGAAAAGGGAAATATCTTCAGATAAAAACCGGAAAGAAACTTTCTGTGAATTGGCTTTTTTCTATGTTTATTCTTCTCACATGGATGAAGCTTTCTTTACATTATGCAACTAGGAAACTCCCTCATGAATGGATCCAAAAAGGGATATTAGGGATCACATTCGGGCCTATGGTCAAATAGGAAATATAGTCATGTAAAAACTGGAGAGAAATATTCTGAGAAACTGCTTGGTTATGTGTGCATTCCATTCAGGGAGTTTTAATGTTCTTCTCATAAGGCACAGTTTGAACACTGTTCCTGTAAAACCAAAAGAGTGATATTCGGAGCACATTGAAGACTATGGCAAAAAGTGAAATGTCATCCAATAAAAAAACAGAAAGAAGCACTCGAAGTAACTGCTTTCTGACATGCCCATTCTTTTGGCGGGGTTAAAGCTTACTCTTTCCCATTTTGAAAGTCGCAAGGGTATTCAGTTAGGAAAAGAAGAAGTCAAATTGTCCCTGTTTGCAGATGACATGATTGTGTATTTAGA
>NW_022316969.1:0-375 GCF_002776525.5 Piliocolobus tephrosceles
AGAGACAGGGTTTCACCTTGTTAGCCAGGATGGTCTCGACCTCCTGAACTCGTGATCCGCCCATCTCGGCCTCCCAAAGTGCTGGGATTACTGGCTTGAGCCACCGCCCTGGCCTCCTGACTTTTTAATAATCACCATTCTAACTGGTGTGAGATGGTATCTCATTGTGGTTTTGATATGCATTTATCTAATGACGAGTGATCAGCGCACACAGCCCCCGCCGCGCGCCACAGCGCCACCTGGCCTATGATCAGCCAGGGGCTGGCGAGGGACCCCACTTAACCCGACGTAGGGCGCGGGGCGGGGCTTGCCGTGACGGCCACCACTGCTATTGGTCAGCGCGAACGGCAACGTCCTCTGCGATAGGCTGTAGAT
>NW_022316969.1:475-1001 GCF_002776525.5 Piliocolobus tephrosceles
GGCGCGGCCGGCTTGCCGAAAGGGGCGGGGTGCGGCCAGCAGCAGGATGTGGACAGTTGATAGGAGGGGGAAGTGGGCAGGGGAGAAGTGGGGCGTGGCGAGAGGCGTGTCTATGCAGATGGCGTGGGGCCTGGTGAAGGGCGGGGCTGCGCCGGTGAAAAGAGGGGCTCCTGGAAGGGCGTGCTATGTTGCGCGGGGCTGTGCAAGTGATGGGAGAAGCTTAGTGAGGGGTGGCTCTTTGCAGGTGAGGAGTGTAGCCTAGCAGGCGGGGATGCAGGTGAGCTGGGCCTTGGGGATGGGGCTTGCAAGCGATGGGGTGGAGCCAGTGGGGCGGGGCTGCAGGCAAGCTGAGCTTTGGGGGCGGGACTTGTATGCGAGAGGCGGGGCCTTGTGGGGCAGGGCTGGCAAAAGAGGGCGGGGCTTGGTGATGGACCGGGCTGTTCCAGTGAGGGTAGTGGCCTTCTCGGGGGCTGCCAGAAGCTGGGCCAGGTGTACCTTGGTAATCCTCTCTGGCCTTGGTCATGTG
>NW_022316970.1:0-526 GCF_002776525.5 Piliocolobus tephrosceles
CACATGACCAAGGCCAGAGAGGATTACCAAGGTACACCTGGCCCAGCTTCTGGCAGCCCCCGAGAAGGCCACTACCCTCACTGGAACAGCCCGGTCCATCACCAAGCCCCGCCCTCTTTTGCCAGCCCTGCCCCACAAGGCCCCGCCTCTCGCATACAAGTCCCGCCCCCAAAGCTCAGCTTGCCTGCAGCCCCGCCCCACTGGCTCCACCCCATCGCTTGCAAGCCCCATCCCCAAGGCCCAGCTCACCTGCATCCCCGCCTGCTAGGCTACACTCCTCACCTGCAAAGAGCCACCCCTCACTAAGCTTCTCCCATCACTTGCACAGCCCCGCGCAACATAGCACGCCCTTCCAGGAGCCCCTCTTTTCACCGGCGCAGCCCCGCCCTTCACCAGGCCCCACGCCATCTGCATAGACACGCCTCTCGCCACGCCCCACTTCTCCCCTGCCCACTTCCCCCTCCTATCAACTGTCCACATCCTGCTGCTGGCCGCACCCCGCCCCTTTCGGCAAGCCGGCCGCGCC
>NW_022316970.1:626-1001 GCF_002776525.5 Piliocolobus tephrosceles
ATCTACAGCCTATCGCAGAGGACGTTGCCGTTCGCGCTGACCAATAGCAGTGGTGGCCGTCACGGCAAGCCCCGCCCCGCGCCCTACGTCGGGTTAAGTGGGGTCCCTCGCCAGCCCCTGGCTGATCATAGGCCAGGTGGCGCTGTGGCGCGCGGCGGGGGCTGTGTGCGCTGATCACTCGTCATTAGATAAATGCATATCAAAACCACAATGAGATACCATCTCACACCAGTTAGAATGGTGATTATTAAAAAGTCAGGAGGCCAGGGCGGTGGCTCAAGCCAGTAATCCCAGCACTTTGGGAGGCCGAGATGGGCGGATCACGAGTTCAGGAGGTCGAGACCATCCTGGCTAACAAGGTGAAACCCTGTCTCT
>NW_022316971.1:0-1864 GCF_002776525.5 Piliocolobus tephrosceles
CCTCCATTTGTGTACCCTTGTGGATGTAGTTTAAAAGGCAAATAGGATTTACATGTATGGAAGTTTATTTTAATTGCTACCAGTAGAAATACTTATCAATATCAATACTTTCACCTTCTCTATCTTTATTCTGTATGAATATGTATAGAATGATATATCTGGATATAGTTATACAAAAGGCGGTAAACACACATACAGAATTATATGTGTGTCTACATAAATGTTCATGTATACAGAAGACATTTTTTGAGAGGCATTTTTAATCTCCCATTCTGTCTGGAAGATGAAGACCCAGGCTTACTCTCACCTATATGGCTCCATACCATCACAGACTGAAATGCAGACAAATAATGGTATGTATAAATATCAACAAAACTTTATGTTAGGGGGCAAAGCCTGAGCAGGAAGCTTCCATTCCTGCCGAATAAGACTTTATGTTGACCTTAACATTTTAGGGCCCTGTTTTTCTACTCACTCTATGACTGTGTTGTTCATGTCAGCCATTTTGTGCCTGCCTTGATGCACAGATTTGTTTTTCACATTTAGCTAATGGGCTATTCACACTATCTCCGCTGAGTGGATTGGCCCACTGAATTTTCCTGGCTGAGCTAGTTGGCTTCTTGAATTCACCTGATTTGCAGGAGTTGTGAAGGAAAATGACTTCTGACATACTTTTTTCCTGAGACTTTTTAACCAGACATATGCATACACGGACTTTGCATGAACATACGCAGGGGACCCATTCTGTGTGTGTCAATTTTCATTGAATATATTCTATATATGAATATACTATTCATATATTATGAATAGTATTATTAACATTATGCTATTGTATAATAGTATAAAATATTAGTATACTAATATTGTATATTACCATTACCTTTGTATATTACTATCACTATATAGTATACACTTCTACTCTCTCCATATCTGTTCTTTTTTTTTTTTTTTTTTTTTGAGGTGGAGTCTCGCTTTGTTGCCCAGGCTGGAGTGCAGTGGTGCGATCTTGGCTCACTGCAACCTCTGCCTCCTGGGTTCGAGTAATTTTTCTGCCTCAGTCTCCCAAGTAGCTGGGACTACAGGTGCGCACCACCACACCCAGCTAATTTTTGTATTTTCAGTAGAGATGGAGTTTTACCATATTGGCCAGGCTGGTCTCAAACTATTAATCTATTCATTAATCTTATATTTTTATCTATATGTACAAAAAAAGCCCCCAAGAAAAAATCAGATCAGAAATACTTTGAATTTTCTTTCCCTCCAGGCCAGATGAATCCAATTAATTAACTGAGGATTGATCCAATCCAAGCCACACATCACATTATTCTTATAAATGTAAAAAGTCCTTGTCACCTGTCACTCAGTTGTTTGTAATGTAGTGTCTCATTAAACCAATGTAGTGTGATTGTAGTCATGCATTTATGAGGAACCAGAGATGCCTGAAAACATTGAGCCTGACCTTTCTCACAAGAAAGCTTTGATATCACCAAAAAAATTTACCTTTGGCACTTCTGCGCACGTTCACTATTGTCTGGTTGAAATTTGGCCAAGTACCATATACCAATATATTTGTGTTCAACATCACAGTCTATCTTCTGAAAACAGACCTAATTTTTTTAATACCATAAAAACCATATTGCAGCCACAAAGAAAAAAATACAAAAGTGTATTTTTACATCAAACTCTCAGAGTTAAGAACAAGAGCCCTTTTCTTGATGAAACCTTAATAGGAAGAAATGGGCATTCTCACATTCGAGTTATAGCCTGTGAAATGGGGTTAATGTATCACTGGAATACATTAGTATATACAAATATACAAAAGATCATTCTTGGCCTAGCAGTGAATGACTTGCATGACCTTAGG
>NW_022316972.1:0-1399 GCF_002776525.5 Piliocolobus tephrosceles
CCTCCATTTGTGTACCCTTGTGGATGTAGTTTAAAAGGCAAATAGGACTTTACGTGTATGGAAGTTTATTTTAATTGCTATCAGCAGAAATATCTATCAATACTTTCACCTTCTCTATCTTTATTCTGTATGAATATGTATAGAATGATAAATCTGGATATAGTTATACAAAAGGCGATAAACACACATACAGAATTATATGTTTGTCTACATAAATGTTCATGTATACAGAAGATATTTTTTGAGAGGCATTTTTAATTTCCCATTCTGTCTGGAAGAGGAAGACCCAGACTTACTCTCACCTGTGTGGCTCCATACCATCACAGACTGAAATGCAGACATATAATGGTATGTACAAATGTCAACAAAACTTTATGTTAGGGGGCAAAGCCTGAGAAGGAAGCTTCCATTCCTGCCGAATAAGACTTTATGTTGACCTTAACATTTTAGGGCCCTGTTTTTCTACTCACTCTATGACTGTGTTGTTCATGTCAGCCATTTTGTGCCTGCCTTGATGCACAGATTTGTTTTTCACATTTAGCTAATGGGCTATTCACACTATCTCCGCTGAGTGGATTGGCCCACTGAATTTTCCAAGCTGAGCTAATTGGCTTCTTGAATTCACCTGATTTGCAGGAGTTGCGAAGAAAAATGACTTCTGACATACTTTTTTCCTGAGACTTTTTAACCAGACATATGCATACATGGACTTTTCATGAACATACTCAGGGGACCCATTCTGTGTGTGTATGTTTGTCTATTCACTAATCTTATATTTTTATCTATATGTACAAAAAAAGCCCCCAAGAAAAAAACAGGTCAGAAATACTTTGAATTTTCTTTCCCTCCAGGCCAGATGAATCCAATCAATTAACTCAGTGACGATTCATCCAATCCAAGCCACACACATCACATTATTCTTATAAATGTAAAAATGTCTTTGTCACCTGGCACCCCATTGTTTGTAATGTAGTGTCTCATCAAACCAGCTTAGTGTGGTTGTGATCATGCATTTATGAGGAACCAGAGATGCCTGAAAACATTCCTGAACTTTCTCACAAGAAAGCTTTGACATCACCAAAAAAATTTACATTTGGCACCTCTGTGCATGTTCACTATTGTCTGGTTGAAATTTGGCCAAGTACCATATACCAATATATTTGTGTTCAACATCACAGTCTATCGTCTGAAAACAGACCTAATTTTTTTATTACCGTAAAAACCATATTACAGCCACAAAGAAAAAAATACAAAAGTGTATTTTTACATCACATGTTCAGAGTTAAGAACAAGAGCCCTTTTCTTGATGAAAACTTAATAGGAAGAAATGAACATTCTCAAATTTGAGTTATAGCCTGTGAAAGGGGGCTAATGTATCACTGGAATAAAAAGATCATTC
>NW_022316973.1:0-1864 GCF_002776525.5 Piliocolobus tephrosceles
CCTAAGGTCATGCAAGTCATTCACTGCTAGGCCAAGAATGATCTTTTGTATATTTGTATATACTAATGTATTCCAGTGATACATTAACCCCATTTCACAGGCTATAACTCGAATGTGAGAATGCCCATTTCTTCCTATTAAGGTTTCATCAAGAAAAGGGCTCTTGTTCTTAACTCTGAGAGTTTGATGTAAAAATACACTTTTGTATTTTTTTCTTTGTGGCTGCAATATGGTTTTTATGGTATTAAAAAAATTAGGTCTGTTTTCAGAAGATAGACTGTGATGTTGAACACAAATATATTGGTATATGGTACTTGGCCAAATTTCAACCAGACAATAGTGAACGTGCGCAGAAGTGCCAAAGGTAAATTTTTTTGGTGATATCAAAGCTTTCTTGTGAGAAAGGTCAGGCTCAATGTTTTCAGGCATCTCTGGTTCCTCATAAATGCATGACTACAATCACACTACATTGGTTTAATGAGACACTACATTACAAACAACTGAGTGACAGGTGACAAGGACTTTTTACATTTATAAGAATAATGTGATGTGTGGCTTGGATTGGATCAATCCTCAGTTAATTAATTGGATTCATCTGGCCTGGAGGGAAAGAAAATTCAAAGTATTTCTGATCTGATTTTTTCTTGGGGGCTTTTTTTGTACATATAGATAAAAATATAAGATTAATGAATAGATTAATAGTTTGAGACCAGCCTGGCCAATATGGTAAAACTCCATCTCTACTGAAAATACAAAAATTAGCTGGGTGTGGTGGTGCGCACCTGTAGTCCCAGCTACTTGGGAGACTGAGGCAGAAAAATTACTCGAACCCAGGAGGCAGAGGTTGCAGTGAGCCAAGATCGCACCACTGCACTCCAGCCTGGGCAACAAAGCGAGACTCCACCTCAAAAAAAAAAAAAAAAAAAAAGAACAGATATGGAGAGAGTAGAAGTGTATACTATATAGTGATAGTAATATACAAAGGTAATGGTAATATACAATATTAGTATACTAATATTTTATACTATTATACAATAGCATAATGTTAATAATACTATTCATAATATATGAATAGTATATTCATATATAGAATATATTCAATGAAAATTGACACACACAGAATGGGTCCCCTGCGTATGTTCATGCAAAGTCCGTGTATGCATATGTCTGGTTAAAAAGTCTCAGGAAAAAAGTATGTCAGAAGTCATTTTCCTTCACAACTCCTGCAAATCAGGTGAATTCAAGAAGCCAACTAGCTCAGCCAGGAAAATTCAGTGGGCCAATCCACTCAGCGGAGATAGTGTGAATAGCCCATTAGCTAAATGTGAAAAACAAATCTGTGCATCAAGGCAGGCACAAAATGGCTGACATGAACAACACAGTCATAGAGTGAGTAGAAAAACAGGGCCCTAAAATGTTAAGGTCAACATAAAGTCTTATTCGGCAGGAATGGAAGCTTCCTGCTCAGGCTTTGCCCCCTAACATAAAGTTTTGTTGATATTTATACATACCATTATTTGTCTGCATTTCAGTCTGTGATGGTATGGAGCCATATAGGTGAGAGTAAGCCTGGGTCTTCATCTTCCAGACAGAATGGGAGATTAAAAATGCCTCTCAAAAAATGTCTTCTGTATACATGAACATTTATGTAGACACACATATAATTCTGTATGTGTGTTTACCGCCTTTTGTATAACTATATCCAGATATATCATTCTATACATATTCATACAGAATAAAGATAGAGAAGGTGAAAGTATTGATATTGATAAGTATTTCTACTGGTAGCAATTAAAATAAACTTCCATACATGTAAATCCTATTTGCCTTTTAAACTACATCCACAAGGGTACACAAATGGAGG
>NW_022316974.1:0-1399 GCF_002776525.5 Piliocolobus tephrosceles
GAATGATCTTTTTATTCCAGTGATACATTAGCCCCCTTTCACAGGCTATAACTCAAATTTGAGAATGTTCATTTCTTCCTATTAAGTTTTCATCAAGAAAAGGGCTCTTGTTCTTAACTCTGAACATGTGATGTAAAAATACACTTTTGTATTTTTTTCTTTGTGGCTGTAATATGGTTTTTACGGTAATAAAAAAATTAGGTCTGTTTTCAGACGATAGACTGTGATGTTGAACACAAATATATTGGTATATGGTACTTGGCCAAATTTCAACCAGACAATAGTGAACATGCACAGAGGTGCCAAATGTAAATTTTTTTGGTGATGTCAAAGCTTTCTTGTGAGAAAGTTCAGGAATGTTTTCAGGCATCTCTGGTTCCTCATAAATGCATGATCACAACCACACTAAGCTGGTTTGATGAGACACTACATTACAAACAATGGGGTGCCAGGTGACAAAGACATTTTTACATTTATAAGAATAATGTGATGTGTGTGGCTTGGATTGGATGAATCGTCACTGAGTTAATTGATTGGATTCATCTGGCCTGGAGGGAAAGAAAATTCAAAGTATTTCTGACCTGTTTTTTTCTTGGGGGCTTTTTTTGTACATATAGATAAAAATATAAGATTAGTGAATAGACAAACATACACACACAGAATGGGTCCCCTGAGTATGTTCATGAAAAGTCCATGTATGCATATGTCTGGTTAAAAAGTCTCAGGAAAAAAGTATGTCAGAAGTCATTTTTCTTCGCAACTCCTGCAAATCAGGTGAATTCAAGAAGCCAATTAGCTCAGCTTGGAAAATTCAGTGGGCCAATCCACTCAGCGGAGATAGTGTGAATAGCCCATTAGCTAAATGTGAAAAACAAATCTGTGCATCAAGGCAGGCACAAAATGGCTGACATGAACAACACAGTCATAGAGTGAGTAGAAAAACAGGGCCCTAAAATGTTAAGGTCAACATAAAGTCTTATTCGGCAGGAATGGAAGCTTCCTTCTCAGGCTTTGCCCCCTAACATAAAGTTTTGTTGACATTTGTACATACCATTATATGTCTGCATTTCAGTCTGTGATGGTATGGAGCCACACAGGTGAGAGTAAGTCTGGGTCTTCCTCTTCCAGACAGAATGGGAAATTAAAAATGCCTCTCAAAAAATATCTTCTGTATACATGAACATTTATGTAGACAAACATATAATTCTGTATGTGTGTTTATCGCCTTTTGTATAACTATATCCAGATTTATCATTCTATACATATTCATACAGAATAAAGATAGAGAAGGTGAAAGTATTGATAGATATTTCTGCTGATAGCAATTAAAATAAACTTCCATACACGTAAAGTCCTATTTGCCTTTTAAACTACATCCACAAGGGTACACAAATGGAGG
>NW_022316975.1:0-1864 GCF_002776525.5 Piliocolobus tephrosceles
CCTCCATTTGTGTACCCTTGTGGATGTAGTTTAAAAGGCAAATAGGATTTACATGTATGGAAGTTTATTTTAATTGCTACCAGTAGAAATACTTATCAATATCAATACTTTCACCTTCTCTATCTTTATTCTGTATGAATATGTATAGAATGATATATCTGGATATAGTTATACAAAAGGCGGTAAACACACATACAGAATTATATGTGTGTCTACATAAATGTTCATGTATACAGAAGACATTTTTTGAGAGGCATTTTTAATCTCCCATTCTGTCTGGAAGATGAAGACCCAGGCTTACTCTCACCTATATGGCTCCATATCATCACAGACTGAAATGCAGACAAATAATGGTATGTATAAATATCAACAAAACTTTATGTTAGGGGGCAAAGCCTGAGCAGGAAGCTTCCATTCCTGCCGAATAAGACTTTATGTTGACCTTAACATTTTAGGGCCCTGTTTTTCTACTCACTCTATGACTGTGTTGTTCATGTCAGCCATTTTGTGCCTGCCTTGATGCACAGATTTGTTTTTCACATTTAGCTAATGGGCTATTCACACTATCTCCGCTGAGTGGATTGGCCCACTGAATTTTCCTGGCTGAGCTAGTTGGCTTCTTGAACTCACCTGATTTGCAGGAGTTGTGAAGGAAAATGACTTCTGACATACTTTTTTCCTGAGACTTTTTAACCAGACATATGCATACACGGACTTTGCATGAACATACGCAGGGGACCCATTCTGTGTGTGTCAATTTTCATTGAATATATTCTATATATGAATATACTATTCATATATTATGAATAGTATTATTAACATTATGCTATTGTATAATAGTATAAAATATTAGTATACTAATATTGTATATTACCATTACCTTTGTATATTACTATCACTATATAGTATACACTTCTACTCTCTCCATATCTGTTCTTTTTTTTTTTTTTTTTTTTTGAGGTGGAGTCTCGCTTTGTTGCCCAGGCTGGAGTGCAGTGGTGCGATCTTGGCTCACTGCAACCTCTGCCTCCTGGGTTCGAGTAATTTTTCTGCCTCAGTCTCCCAAGTAGCTGGGACTACAGGTGCGCACCACCACACCCAGCTAATTTTTGTATTTTCAGTAGAGATGGAGTTTTACCATATTGGCCAGGCTGGTCTCAAACTATTAATCTATTCATTAATCTTATATTTTTATCTATATGTACAAAAAAAGCCCCCAAGAAAAAATCAGATCAGAAATACTTTGAATTTTCTTTCCCTCCAGGCCAGATGAATCCAATTAATTAACTGAGGATTGATCCAATCCAAGCCACACATCACATTATTCTTATAAATGTAAAAAGTCCTTGTCACCTGTCACTCAGTTGTTTGTAATGTAGTGTCTCATTAAACCAATGTAGTGTGATTGTAGTCATGCATTTATGAGGAACCAGAGATGCCTGAAAACATTGAGCCTGACCTTTCTCACAAGAAAGCTTTGATATCACCAAAAAAATTTACCTTTGGCACTTCTGCGCACGTTCACTATTGTCTGGTTGAAATTTGGCCAAGTACCATATACCAATATATTTGTGTTCAACATCACAGTCTATCTTCTGAAAACAGACCTAATTTTTTTAATACCATAAAAACCATATTGCAGCCACAAAGAAAAAAATACAAAAGTGTATTTTTACATCAAACTCTCAGAGTTAAGAACAAGAGCCCTTTTCTTGATGAAACCTTAATAGGAAGAAATGGGCATTCTCACATTCGAGTTATAGCCTGTGAAATGGGGTTAATGTATCACTGGAATACATTAGTATATACAAATATACAAAAGATCATTCTTGGCCTAGCAGTGAATGACTTGCATGACCTTAGG
>NW_022316976.1:0-38636 GCF_002776525.5 Piliocolobus tephrosceles
TCTGTAAGTAACTGGACGGTAAAAGTAGCACCTATCTTATGAAACACTTCTTTAAAGTAAATGAGGGAATGGGTATGATAAACATAGAACCTGCGTCACATATCACAAATATTATAATGTATTATAAAGATATGAAGTTAGGGTTGACCTCAGGCAGTTGAGTGTTGAGAGAGATGGATATTACACATGTAAAAGTTTATCACTAAAGTGAAGCAAGAATCTTATACACTCATAGCTAGTCAGGAAAACAATTCTAAAAAAACTTGAGGCCAGAATTTGCTTATCAATCTGAACTTAGCTTAGATCAAGCTGCTTCATAAGTGGATTAAAATACCAAAATTACAAATCTATCAATCATAAAAGCTTAACACATCACTAGTCATAGTTATTAAAAATTAAACATGTATGACCTATTTTAAGGAACACACAAGTCACAACAACTTAAATGTGTTTCAATATTAAGCTAAAATTACTTTTGGTTGTCCTTTGTTATCGTACATACAGCTTACTTTATCAAAAGTAATGTTCACATTACTAAAAACAGAATTAATGCATATGTTTTAAAAATGTATACAAAAGTTTCACAATTCTGCAATTATTGATGCATATAATAAAAGTGTAGTTATTATAAGTTGTTGTTAAATTCATTCAACATTCATTAACCAGTTGGGTAATTCACATATACTTGATACTGAGGATAAAATAAGAAAAATACAGACTAGATATTTTAACACACTAAGCTTATAGTTCAGTTGAACAAACAATAAAATGATTTGTGCTGAGGACCACGAAAGAAGTGCCTAGGGTGATATGATATTTACTAGTGTGAGTTTAAAAGGTATAATCCAAGAAACCTTCTCAAAAAGTGATAGATGAGCTGAGGTGCCAATAATAAGAGAGATCTAGCTATACATAGATTTACGAGTTGCCTGTAGTAAGTAGAGCAAACACAAGAGCCAAATTTGGGGACAGGAATAAGACTGACATGCTCTGAGAACCAAAAGGATTAAAATACCTGCTGGTATTGCTGAAAATTAGAGAGTAACAGATAATGGATGTGTCAGGAAAAAATATATAGAAACTGTGTCTCCTGGAACTTCACAGGCTATGTTGGGAATATGAATTTTATCTGATGAGTAATGAGAAGATATTGGAATCCCCTAAATGAAAAATTCCACTAAAAGTATATAAATTAGTTTAGTAATCATGCATTCTTATACATTAATCAACCAAATGTGTAGTATTTAACTCTCAAACACAGAGGAAATTTGATTATCAACATAACTGTAATAAGGCATATGTTCTTATATTGTAGCAAGAAGATATTACAGGTTTACCTTCTATTACTTGGTACTGTAGCAACAATATTAAATGCTTAAGTCTTGTAGAGAGGTAGACAAAAACTCTTAGATACTCAGTTTAAATACAATATTGTGTTAGGTTATGGGACAACTAACATCCTTCATAAAGATCAATATTACTCTATTTGTTTGTCTGCTTTTTATTACCAAGTCTTCATTCTTATTTATATTTTTGTTTTTGAGAGAGAGTCTCACTCTATCATCCAGGCTAGAGTGACATGGTGTGAGCAACACTTTAAGTTATCAAAGACTAAACACATTTAGTTCAAAATGGAGACTAGGTAATTTTGCCAGTTACATGAAACAATGTGAAGAATTTTCAATTAATTGTTAAGCCAACAAAAAACTTCTATATTTTAGTATCACTTGTGGAAATAGCAGGCTATTTTCCAGTTGAAAAGTATCTCTAATCCATCCCTCTATCTGATACTACCATTAATATGGGCATACAAAACTAATTCATATGCTTTCCAGCTTTTATTTCAAATTCTGTGTGATCACTTAATGCTTAATTTCAACAAATATTTCAACATATTCATATATATATATATATACACACACACACATGAACTTTTTCTTAAAAGTTTAACTTGTAGTTTATTTTGATGTTAACAATTTCTTTTTTTCTTACAATAATCTAAACATCAAGGAAACTTAATATTTTGGATTTCTCCTAAAACAAGAACCTGTAGTACTCAAAGTTCTGTACTCTCTACGGTCATTTTCTTTAGGATAAATGACACAAATATTTAAAAGGAAGTCAATGAAAAGAACAAATTATATTTTTTATTAATACAAATCAAATGAAGTAAAATTGAGTTTGTGATTTTCTCATTACCATATTCTGATCTCCTAAATTTATCAATATAGAAAGATTAATGGTAATAAAATAGCTAATATTTACTGAATGTGTCAAAGAATATTTTAGCTAAAAATATGACATACAAATATAGCATGAACATGGATCAAATATTTATTCAACTTATTAATGGGAAAACCAGTAGCAAAGTAAAACTTCTTAAAAGAACAATTCAAAGAAAAGAGGATTATATAGTCAGTCTTAAAAGGCATGCTGAATAAGTTTGCTAAATTAGAAACGATACTGGTTAACATCTTTAAGGGTAATAAACCACGATCTTTGAAAGTTATACTATTAATTAAGTATAAGTCACTTAAATCATTACTGGACTAAAACTATTAACTAACATCTAACTTAACAGATTTTGAACCTTAATAAATGGTAAGTATAAATTCAAACAAACTTGCATTCTGTGGACTCTAAACTAAAGGAAAGTAAGCCTTGCAGAGAGGCAAAGAGACTCTTTTTGTTGAAGACTGTTAGACAATGCTGCAATGAGCATTGAAAGGGCATGTAGTTTTTTTTTCATCTACTTCCAAGTTTAAAATAATTTTCTTAACATGACTTTATGCTGTGCACACATTCTCCAAGCTCCTTTAATGTATGCACTCATTGAATTGTTGCTGCAACCTTATATGGTAGGTGCTATTGTTCCATCCTCGGTTTTTGAGAAAAGGAAGCTGAAGCACAGAGGTTGGGTATCTCAAATAAAATCATATTATCTGGTGCTCTAAGAGCACCCTCCCACCTTGTGTTATATATCTTTATCGTTTAAATATATAGCATCATGACATTCCTCACAGTTTAAACATATAGCAGCATGACATTTGCTAAATATTCTGGGTTTCTTATAGAAAGTTTGAGTAAGATACTACCCTTGAACATTTTACAAATACTAACACATATGTACAGTGAGAGACTTCCTTTCTCTTGTCTATTTGCTTTAACTATTGCATCATTCTGATGAGAAGTAAAATTAATAATTTATTAAAGAAATCGACATTAGTTAAGTAATTATGATGTAACAGGCACAGTAGTTAGAATCTTCACTAAATGAGTTAATAGAAAATGTACATCAAGAAAAAAAAAATCATAATTCCAGAAGGAATTTATAAGGTTAAAGAAAGACCAACAAACAAAGGAAATAAAACACATATGTAAATATAACTAAATACTAAGTGCTGAAATACCGACTCCATGTCTTTAATCCTCTGTTCCATATCATGGTAATTTTTAGGTATAGGGATATAAACATAAGCTATCATTAAACATGAAGTTATGAATAGTTATGAAAAACTATATAGAAGTGCTCTGATTTAAAGTGGTCTAAGAAATTTCATTGCACGTGAGGAGGGTACAGTTTCTTGTTTATTTCTTACATAAAGTAAGTTATACCTTTTAAATAAAAAAAGGGGGGGCATAACCTTCCAAATACAACGTAAGTAATGCTATTTTTTTTAAATAATCATTCAAAGGAAGGAAAACGACATTCAAAAGAAGGCATAAAGTATTTTATATTAAGTCTATGTACACAAATTTGGTAACCTAGGTGACAAAAGATACCAAAACATACAGTGGAAAAAGTAGATAATTCAAATAGGCCTATATCTATTTTTAAAAGTTGATTCAATAACTAATAAACTTGTAAAACAGAAAGTAGTAGCCCCAGATGAGTTCACCAGTAAATTCTACCACTGTTTAAGGAAGAAATTATACCAATTCTACACAATGCCTTTCAGAGGATGGAAGCAGAGAGAATACTTTCTAATTCACTTTATAAGGCTAGCATTACCCTAGTATGAAAATTATAAAAACACATTGCCAGGAAAAAAAAAAAAAAAAAAAAAAAAAAAACTATAAGACAACATATCTCATGAATAGAGATACAGAAGTGCTAAACAAAATAACAAACTAAATTCAATAATATATTAAAACAATTATACACCACAACCAAGTGGGAGTGTTTTTCAGATATGCAAGGCTAGTTCAACATTTGAAAATAAATGAATGCAATCCCTCATATCAATATGCTAAAAAATAAAAATCACATCATATTAATCAATGCTGAATAAGTACTTTACAAAACTCAATACCCATTTATGATAAAAACTCTCAGTAAACTTGGAATAGAGTGTAACTTCTCAACTTGATAAATAGTATTTACAAAAACCTACAGCTAACATCATACTTAATGGTGTGGAATTTGAAGCTTTCCCACCAAGATAAAGGCAAGGCTGTATTCTCTCGCTACTTATTTTCAATATCATATTGGAAGTACTAGTTTATGCAGTAAGACAAGGAAAGGGAATAATAGGTATGCAGATTGCAAAGGACAAAATAAAAGTGTCTTTTTTCACAGCAGACATGATCACATATGCAGAAAATTCAAAACAATTGATTTAAGAAAAACTTTGGGAACCAATAAGCAATTATAGCATGGTTGCAGGATACAAGTTTAATATATTATAGAAAAGTCAATCCCTTTTCTATATATTAGCAATGAGCAAGTGAAATTTTAAACAAAAAACACAAAAATATTTACACTAGCATTCCCAATAACGAAATATTTATATATGAATCTAGAAAAATATATACAAGATCAATATGAAGGAAAGTAAAAAACTCTCATGAAATTAAAAAAAAAAAACTAAATAAATATAGAAACATTTTATATTCGTATGTAGAAAGACTCAATATTGACACAATGTCACTTCTTTCCAACTTGGTTGTAGATTCAATGAAATTCCAATGAAAATCTCAACAAGTTATTATGTGAATATTGAAAAAGGAACCCTAAAGTTTATATGGAGAGCCAAAAATTGCAGAAGAGCCAGCACATATTGAAAGAGAAGAACAAAGTTGTAAGATTGACACTGCCTGACTTCAAGGCTTATGATAAAGCTTCAATAATAAAGACAGTGTGGCAAGGACAAACTAATAGAAAAATAGATCAATGGAACAGAATAGAGAATCCAGAGATAGATCCACATGAATATACTGTCATCTGACTTTTGACAAATAAGAAAAAGCAATACAGTAGAGCAAAAATAGCCTTTTTACTAAACAAAATAAAATCCACATTCAAAAAAAAATGAATCTAGATGGAGACCTTACACCTTTCACAAAAATTAACTCAAAATGAATAGTAAACCTAAATGTAAAACACAAAACAATAAAACTCCTAGAAATAACATGGAAGAAAATCTAGATAACTGTGCAGATGAAGATGACTTTTTAGATATAGTATCATAGGTATAATTCATGAAAAAAATAGATAAGCTGGACTTCAATGAAATTAAAACTTCTGTTCTGCATAAGACAATGTCTAGATAACAAGAAAACAAGGCACAGACTGGGAGGGAATATTTGGAAAAGACACACCTGATAGAGGACAGTTATCCAAAATATATAATGCACCCTTAAAATTCAACAATAAGCAAACAATCTGACTGACAAATGGGCTGAAGACCTTAAGAGACTCTTTACTTAAAGAAGATTATACAGATGGGGAATAAACAATGACAAGATGGTCCGCATCATATGTCATCAGAAAAATGTAAATTAAAACCATGAAATACTACAGTGCATCTGTTAAAATGGCCCAAATCTGGAAAACTGACAACATCAAATGCTCATGAAGTTGTGGAGGAAAAAGAGCTCTTATTCATCATTGCTGAAATGCAAAATGTTACAGCTACTTTGAAAGACAGTTGGGTAGTTTCTTATAAAACTAAACATACTCATTATATGACATAGCAATTGCACTCTTTGGTATTTATCCAAAGGAATTGAAAACTTTTGTCTTCACAAAAACCTCTATATAGAGTTTTGTAGCAGCTTTATTTATAATTGCCAAAACTTGGAAGCAACCAAAATGTCCTTCAGTGGGCGAATGAAAAAAAAAGAAAAAACTGTGGGATATTGAGGCAATGGAATATTATTCAGTGCTAAAAAGAAATAAGCCTTTAAGTCACGAAAAGACACAGGTTAACTTTAAATGCATATGACTAAGCAAAAGAAGACAATATCAAAAGACTATATGCTGAACGATTTGAACGATTATGTATGATACTACAATTTACACATGCCATTATTTATCTGTCCAAAACCATAGAATGTACAACATAAGAGTGAACTGTAATGTTGGGGCCAGGTGCGATAGCTTATGCCTCAGAAGTCAAGGATTCAGTGTGCTATGATTGCACCAATGCACTCCAGCTTAGGTGACACAGTGAGACCCTATCTCAGAAAAAAAAGAAAAAAAAAAAAAGTGAACCCTAATGTAAACTATGGGCTTTGGGTTATTATGATGTGTCAATGTAGGTTCATCAGTTGTAATAAACGTACCACTCTGGTGGAGGATGTTGATAATGAGGGAGGTTATGCATGTGTGGAAGCAAGGCAGATATGGAAAATCTCTGTCAACTCCTCTTAATATTTCTGTGAACCTATAACCTCTTTAAAAAAAAATAAAGTCTTTTAAAAAATCAACTGATAAAAAGACTAATTAATAATCATTAATTTTAGCAAAATAGAAATCTTTGTTTACATTTACAGCCACAACTTTCTTTGAAAAGGAGCAATAACAATTTAGTAAGGACCACATTAAAGACAGTTTAGTAAAAGAATTTTTAGGAGGTAAATACATTGTCATTTGACTTTTGACAAATAAGAAAAAGCAATACAGTAGAGCAAAAAAGCCTTTTTACTAAACAAATGAACATCCATATTCAAAAAGTCTGTGAAAGCTGCAAGACAAAGCAGTAGTTGAAGAGAAAGAGGGGTCAAGAGCGGAAGCTTTTTAAACATAAACAAATAGCTTTTTTTCCTAGTAAGAAATATCAAGTACAGATAACATGTAAACATTTAGGGGAGAAACAAAACTAATAGTAAAAAACTCTTCCAGACATTTGCAGATTCATTCCCAATTTAGTTTATCAAGCCAACATTACCTTAATACCAAACCAATTCACATATCAATATTCCTAATATAATTAATTCGACATTGTAAATATAAGTTTAGCAAATTAAATTCTGCAAGGCATTAAAAGAATATATCATGTCCAAGTGGAATCTCTCCTAGGTATGCAAGGTTTGTTAAGTATTTGAAATCCAATCAATGTATTTGACTGCAATAACAAACCAAATACCAAAAATCACATAATCGTCTCAATAGAAACAACAAAGTTATTTGGAAAAATCAAACATCAAACCTGATAAAAATTCTGAACAAATTAAGAAAGGAGAGGAAGTCCTTACAAATTGGTTGAAGACATCTATTAAAAAAGAAAAACCTACAGCTAACATCATGTTTAGTAATGAAAGTATTGATGTTTTCCCCTAAGATCACAAAAAAGACAAGGATGTCTGCTCTCAGCAACTCTATTCAACATGGTATTGGAGGGTCTAATCAGTTCAATAAGATAAGGAAAATTTAAAAAAAAAAGAGATTCAAATGAGCAAGAAAAAAATTCAATTGTCTTAATACTCAGATAACATAATTGCCTCTATAGAAAAAATGAGTGAAGTATACAAAAAAAACTACTACACTAATATGTGAGTTTGAAAATCAATTGTATTCCTATATACTGGCAACGTGAATTCAAACCTTGAAATTTTAATATCAATTCGAAATTATAAAAAATATGAAACAATTTGAAAGTAAATCTGACAAAAGTTGTACAAGACTTGTGCACTAAAAAATTGAAAGCATATTGGTGAGATAAATTAGAGATTTTGATTAATGAAGAGGCTTATCATGTTCTTGGGACAGAAGACACAGGTATCAAATCTCTCCAAATTGACTTATTGATACAATGCCATAACAGTAAAAATAATGCAGCATATATTACAGTAGAAATTGAAAAGTTCATTCTAAAATTTATATAAACACGCTGTATTAGTCCGTTTTCATTCTGCTGTAATGAACTGTCCAAAATTGGGTAACTTCTAAAACAAAGAGGTTTAATTGACTCATAGTTTAGCATGACTGGGGAAGCCTCAGGAAACGTACAATCATGGTGAAAGGTGAAAGAGAGGAAAGGCACCTTCTTCACAAGGTGGCAGGAAGGAGAAGAACTGAGCAAAGGGGGAAGAGCCCTTATAAAACCATCAGATCTCATGAGCACTCATTCACTATTAGAAGAACAGCCTTGTAGAAATTACCCCCATGATGCAGTTACCTTATCCTGGTCTTCCTCTTGACACATGAGGATTATGGGAATTATAGGGATTACAATTCAAGATGAGATTTGGGTGGGGCCACAAAGCCTAACCATAGCATAGGCAAATAACCTAAAATTACCAAAATATTTTTAAAGATAGAGTTCTTTAGTTACCTGAATTTAAGAACTAGTGAGCCTTCAGTAAGGAATACAGTACAATATTGACATAAAGACAAACAGGTAAATGAAACAGGGTTATTTAGTGTCAGAAATAAATCCATATACATATATAAGATAACTGATTTTCAACAAAGATGAAAAGGCAGGTTGGTGATGAATGGATAAAAATGAATGTTGTTGTGAAATTACTGGAAATTCATATTCAATAAAATAAAAACAAAAATAACAAAACAAATTTTGACTTATATCTTGAACCATATTCAAATATTAACCCCCAAATTGATCATATACCTAAATAAACACCTTAAAACTTTAAATAACTCTAGGAAAACATAATAGAAAATCATTTGTGATCATAGGTATATTAGTCATTTCTCACATTGCTAACAAACATATACCTGAGACTGGGTAATTTATAAAAAAAATTTACTCTCAGTTTTACATGGGTGGGGAGGCCTCAGGAAACTTATAATCATGGTGGAAGGGAAAGCAAACACATCCTTCTTCACATGGCAGCAGGAGAGAGACATGAGTGCCCAACACAGGGGGAATGCCCCAATAAAACCATCGGATCTTGTAAGAACTAACTTACTATCATGAGAACAGGATAGGGGAAACCACCCCCATGATTCAATTATCTCCACCTAGTCCCTAACACATCACATGGGGATTATGAGAACTATAATACAATTCAGGATGAGATTTGGGTGGGGACACAGCCAAACCATATCAATGGGTTAAGCAAAGAATTCTTATATTAAACATCAAAAATGCAATCTTTAAAAAACAAATTGATAAAATAGACTTTGTAAAAATAAAATTAAAAAGAGTAGTCCACAAAAGACATTGCTAAGAGAATGAAAAACCCAGTCACTGACTAGAAGAAAATATTTTCAAATCATTTATACCATAAAGGACTTGAATCTAGAATATATGAGAATCTTTTTTTTTTTTTTTTTTTTGAGATGGAGTCTTGCTCTGTTGCCCAGGCTGGAGTGCAGTGGCGGGATCTCAGCTCACTGCAAGCTCCGCCTCCCGGGTTCACGCCGTTCTCCTGTCTCAGCCTCCCGAGTAGCTGGGACTACAGGCGCCCGCCACATCGCCCGGCTAGTTTTTTGTATTTTTTTAGTAGAGACGGGTTTCACCTTGTTAGCCAGGATGGTCTCGATCTCCTGACCTCGTGATCCGCCCATCTCGGCCTCCCAAAGTGCTGGGATTACAGGCTTGAGCCACCGCGCCCGGCCTTAACGAATAAGGAGTTGAAAAACATAGAAATGGACAAAAGATGGAAGCAGACATACCACTAAAGATGGTATATACTGATGTCAAGAAAGTATATAAAAAATAATTTTAACCCATGTGATGAAGTAATATGTACAACAATCCCTTATGACACATTTTTACCTATATAACAAAGCACATCTACCCCAAACTTAAAATACAGGTTAAGAAAAAATTTTAAAGCACCATTATTTATGTATAAGCATATTAAACTACAATGAGATGGTATTTTATAAATCTATTGGTATAACTCAAACAGACCGTAAAAAAGTTTTCTCTGAGATATAGAGGAATTGGAGTTGTTGGTGGGAATATATAGTGCTGCAACTAGTCTGGAAAACAGTTTTGTCATTTCAGGAAACCAGTATATAAACATATATGCTTACCACATGACCCAGGCAATTTACATCTACCTGTTCCCCAAAGAGAAATAATAGTCTGTGTCCATAAAAAGAATTGTACACAATTGTTCATACTTAGTACATATGTAATAGCCAAAAACTCAAAATAACCCAGAAAACGTTTAACAGCTGATTGGATAAATTATGACATATATATGCAACAAAATTCTACTCAGAAATGAAAAGTAATGAGCTTTTGATGAATTAAACTATATAGATATATCTGAAAATAATTTTACTGAGTGAAAAAGGCCACTTAATACAAGAGAATATGCCAAAGGATTGCATTTATATAAAATTCTAAGAAATACAAACTCATCTATAACGTCAGAAAGCAGATTGGTACTTGCATTGGGACGGATGAAAGGGAGCAGGAAGGATTAGGAAGAAGGTAATATTTAGGAGTAGAAATAATATTTTGTGTGTGATAGATATTTTCATTTATTTGACTGTGGTTGTGAATTCACAGGCATATACATATGTCAAAACATATATACTTTAAATAAATGCAGATTTTAAAAAATTATATATCAATTCAGATGACAAAAATTCCTAAGTTGATTGATCACTTCCATATTGCAATTACCCAGTTTCTAAATATACCACACTATTAATTTAATTTTACTTATCTTTTTCCATTCTTATACATTTTTAGCATGCCTATTAGTAATGTGTTTTTTTTTAAATATTGCTTCTTATTAGATTACTAAGGGGAACAATGAAAGCAATTAAGTCTGCAAGTTTTTCCAGTGCTTCTCATTAATTTTAAGCCTCTTTCTACTGATGTCTAATGGCTGAAATGCATATACTTGAAGCAAATGTCCAGCAGGGAATGAGAATCCATACCAAGGCATCATGTAAGAGACCTATTCTGGTATAAGTATACAAGGTGACTGTGTTCACTTTAATAGTTTTAAGTATATATATATATTTTTTTTTTATTTTTACTCATATATTTAGTTATAAATTTATTGTGCTATTTATAGTTAAATTGTTACTTGAATGAATTAATTCTGAATTTTATGATAGAGGGCCCTCTTTTGACAGGATAAGATAATAATCTTGTATAATATTTTTGATCTTTACATTACCTCAAAGGAAAAACCCTGTCCATATAAATAAATGATAGCCCCTTTCTTCTGTGAGGGTAAGAAAAGTGTAATTTTCATCAAGTTCCCTGTTGGTTCACCATGGATTGCATTGTGTAAGTCAGTTTCTCTGTGGAAATGACATTTTCTCACAAATGGAACCAGTAATTATCCATAAGTCCACACAGAAGAATGTGGAGAATGTATCTCTTGGAATTGCTTAGCAAGGACCTGTATCTCTGTACAAGGCTGGTGGTGATAGGTGACAGGTATTATGAGGAGGAGTAACTGGCAGAATGTGTATAGTCCTGATGTATATCAAATATGGTGACTCTTTAATAATTTTATTTTATCCTAAACAGAACTCTTCATTTTATTTTCATTATTTTTCTGTATGCAATAAATCTTGTGCTTACTTATGGCTGGTTAAGTTCCCAGAGAACACTGTTTTTATATTGTTCTTCATCATCTCTGCATCCAAACCTAGAACCTAGTGTCATGTTTGAAATAAACGTGGTGTTTATAAATATCGAATTATTAAAATGTCTATTTTGCTATATTGATGGTGGAAAGCAGTTTCTAAAAGGCAATTTGTCCATATGTATCAATAATTCAAAGCAGTAGTACTTTTTATTTGCCAACTTATCTCTTGGAACAATATCCCCCCCAAAAAGTCAGAATAGTGCAAAGATGTATGTATAAGTACATTCAATACAGTGATGTTAGTAATAGAATAAACAAACAAAAGCCAGCACAATATAAATGACATTCTATGTAGCAGAATGGGTTAGTAAATTATAGCAAATTTATAACTTGGAAGAATATGCTGCTATTGGAAATATATTTGTGTGTTTTAAAAAAAAATAATGTTTTTTCATCCATCTTGTTCTGGGCTAACCATTTGTTCCAAAAACTCTTCTCTGCTTACTTGGGCACTATTTAAATCTCCTTGGCACCTAAGTGGGAGGACTGGGTGTACATTCTTTATTTTTATGAGTCAGTCTTTCTTTCCCTGACGAAAGTGAAGAAAAGGGCTTGGGACTTGCTTCAGCAGCCAGCTGTTTGGAAACTTTCTCTCATTACATATTCTCTCTTAATCTATTTAAAATATTGTATCAGAGTTCAGTGTTGCCAAAGAGTTATGGTAACCCTAGATCGCTGTTTATAGCCACGCTTTAGGTAATCCATGTAATTAGACTTGGAAGTCCAATTACATAGTTGTTAAGTTGTCTTGCTTAAGAAATTTTCCCTTCTTAGTCTCAAACTTGAGTCAAGTTAAAGAAAGTATAACTGCGTTACTACGTTACTTCAACTCCAATCTGGTCACCATGACTGAGCTAAGTGGGGCAATATCAGTTCTTTCTAGAATATATATTGACCTCTAATTCTTGTCCCTAGATTGGGTTATTAGTGTGGTCTTTAATGATTAACTCCTCTAACTGAAACCATTGCTGAAGAGTTCAGTGCATCAAATAAATTTTACGCCAACTCCCTATGACTTCTTCCTATTTTTTTCTATTTGGTCTGTGGTATATTATAATTAGCTAATATTTCAAAAAGTTTGTTTTACAAGTTATGAATCTTACTCTAGTGCCAATAGACATAAACAATTTTTCTATTTTAAAAAATCATTTTGGAAAACAGAATCTATTTGATCTATTTCAAGTTAAATGTCCTTCCAAGTCCAAGCAACCATGACTTCCATATGGTGAAGTCTTCTAATACATACATTTCTGGAGGGGTAATGTTTGGGTGAGCAATTGCACTTAAGGAAAACAAACTAAACAAAAAACAAAAAGAAAAAAACCTCTTAGTTGTTGGAAATTGGATCAACATTCCAAAATGTTTTTACTAAAATCAATAAACATCATTTAAGACAGTTTAAACATTTTCTCTAATTTATTATCAAACCAACTGCAAACTCAAATGCATTTATTTCAGTGAAAATTGTATCCCTTAATTACATATACAGACATTCAAGGCAAAAATTGTACCAGGTAAATTTAAACAAGCAAGGAAGACTTTAATTGAAATTATTGCAATAGGAGAGAGAGGCCAGAACTTGGACTGAACTCAATTTCATGAGAACAAAACTTAGTTGGTTTATAAATTGCCAGGGTAAACTGATGAAAAAGTATGTTACAGAGGACATTATGTCAACTGGAGGCTCATTAATAGAATGTGTACAACATGTCCTGTTAATTCAGAGCTTGTAAATGTTGTCCATGGTGATTAGGTCATCTATGTTTACTAATCAGAACCCATTAAAGTTAGGCTTCTAGTCTCTTACAGAGACCAGGAGGTAGGAGTTCTCTCTTGATAATTATATTTCAAAAGGATGGTTCTTAGCTCTTTAAGATTAAGACATTACATACGTCTCAAAAAGGATGAGGAAAGAATTTATAGTGACAAGCTTTCCAAATTAAATGCTCTAAGCAAAGAGAGTCAGGTCCTAGGGTCAGGAAGAAGCCTGTCTAATGTTTAGTCAAGCTAAGAAAACATAGAGACAATCTCTGTGACATTCTAAGTAAATAAAAATCATTTTCTTATGCTGATTCATTTTTTCAGCCTGTGCTGATTTTTTTGTTACCATTTTTAATTCATTTATTTTTTAAGGATGGAGTCTCACCTGATTACCCAGAATGAATTTCAGTGGCCTGATTTGTTTGGTGGTATGGGATCTCCTTTCCTGCCTCTTCCTGACTTTCATACTCATCAGGGAAAACAAAATTTTGCCTGGCAGACAGGTCTCAATTTTGTAAATAACTTGGATACAGTGGTCTTGTATAGGTTATTTCATTTATGTGATATGTATTGTGTCCAGCATGCTATCAAATTGGCATATGAATAAAGGCGTGGTCATAAATCAAACAAATAAGACTAGTCTAAACTTGTTAGTTGAAAGGGAATGTGGTGTCTTCTAAAATTTTACTTTAATTTTAACCTAGGTAAAACAATTATGTTTATAGGCTTCTGAATAATTAAAATGACTTTAAATGGTGAGCTTTTGTGTGGTTTAAAATCTTGAAACTGTAGAATGATTCTCATCTATAAAATGCCAATATCTGATAGGCAGTTCAGAATTTCTTGCCTCCAAAGTTTATAAAAGTGTGCCAAAAATAAGTATTCTCTGTTGGGAATAAGAATAGTTTTTTATCTAATTCAGAAATTATTAAAGGGGAGATTCAAAATATAAAGGAATAAGTTAGTAGAAAAGAGAGATGTAAAGTAAGTTATGGATAGAAGATGTATTTTTTTCAAGAAAAAGTGTAAAGAATAACTGTATTTTAAAAAAAGGATGTTGTATTACAAATGTTTGTCCTACTATAAAATCATTGGTAATTTCAAAAAGGGGATAACAATCTGTAATAGAGAAAAGAAAAAAATAATAAAAATAGAAATAAATGTATTGCTAGGACAAGTCAGAAAGTCCAAGCATGTCATAGATGATACATGTCATGATAAGGCTGGTGAAGCGAATTTATGAAAGAAATGTTGTGTGTGATTAAGTTAGCTCTAATTAAAAGGAAATTGTTTATAATAGACTTTCTAAAGAATGCTCTACATGCTAAAATAAAATTTGCTTAAGGGACTGATTTTCTAAATTACAAGAAATTTTGCTTTTAATGCTATAATTGGTATCTTTTAAAGCTTCTCTTATTTGTATTTCAGAAGTTCAACTGTTGTTCTCTGTTACTGCTTTCATCTCTTTCTCCTTTTGAGAAGGCCTGAGTTGATAACTCTTTCCTTGACCTTTTGTGTCAGCTCTTGTAACTATTTCTCTCCAGTTTTAAACATTACTATAACCGGACACTAAAATATTTTATCATAGAGGTCTATAAAAGCAGTGTCTTCCTTCAATATCAGTATAACTTGATTTTATACTCTTAGTATTTCTTGCTGTATACCTCATTTTTGGCTTTTAGTTTTTGGCTCTTATATTGTTTAAAAGAGTTTTAAGTGCTAATGAGTGCCTACCTATCCCCATTCCCATCTGGTCTAGAATGTTTAATGGAAGTCCCTTGGCCAAAGTGAATCCCCAAAAAACCCTGAAAATCTTAGACCACGACATGAAAGAGTGGATTGACATGCTTCACTATCCATCTGAAATTTAGGCCAGGTTCAAAAGGACTTTCAAAATTACAAAAATAAAATATTGCCCTTTCACACAAAGGAAATGAATAGCTCCCCTATTCAACCAGAAGACTTAGTCTTATTAAAAACTTAAAAAGAAGGATCCTCTAAAGATCAACTATAAATAAAATAGAAAGGCCCCTATTGGGTATTATTAAGTACCCCCACTGCTGTTAAACTTCGGGGAATCACAGACTGGGTACACCTGTCGGGGGTTAAAACTGTTTCTTAGGTATCCCCACAGGTGTTAAGAGGAGGATACAACATACATTTGTACATGCTAAGAAACTTAAAGCTGTTGCTTTGCAAACACACAAATAATTAACATGGTAAGGAGGAGTGTGTGTAGTAATAAACCACACTTATTACATTATTCTTGCTTGATTTTTACCTTTCCTAAGACTTTCATTAGCTATTATTACTAATTTTTGTTCCTTGTTTGTTTAACCTCGTAGTAAAATTTGTGTCTTCTGGACTACAATAATTTATATGAAGACTATTCTGGCATCAGGCTTCCAACTCACTCCATCTACTAACCTGGAGAATAAACATATCCTGCATTTGGGTCTCTTAGATCAGGTATCCATAGATTTTTGCTCCCCAATGCTAGGCAGAGCCTGCACCCATAATATCAGCAAGAAGAAGTTACAGATCAGAACACTAACCTTCTGTAGCCCCTTTAAGATTAAAGAGTAGTATCTAATGTCTGAGGGGTGCATGAGGTAGGATACCGGCAGGACTTATTTCTCGATCCTGACAGGATGAAGTAAAGAAACTGCCAGGAGCCAGCAGGTGGTGATGAAAGCAATCCCTAACTGCCCTCGTTGCTCATTAGCATGATACTACCATCAGTGACATGGTAGTTTACAAATGCTGTGGTAACAACCTGGAAGTTACCAGCCCTTTCAGTGACCTGGAAGTTATTGCCCCTTAATTAGAAAGTTCTAAAGAACCTACCCCTTCATTTTGCATTAACCACTCCCCCTTAATTTGTATCTAATTAAACATGGATACAAATGGATATAAATACAATAGCTCACAACTGCAGATGTAGATAGCATTGCTTGTGAGGTAGCCCTTCTCTGTAAGGAACAGCTGTGGTTCAATAAAAGATTACTGTTTAACACTATCATCTCACCCATGAATTCTTTCCTGGGGGAATCAAATAACTCTGCTAGGCTAAGCCCCAATTTGGGGGCTTTCCTTCACTGAGTTACAGGTATTGCTCTAGTTATTGGAAATACCCATGTGCCAACCTTTCTAGAATTTATAGTTTTAAGTAACTAACAGTGAAAAAGCAGGTTCAAGTGGACATTAATTAAATCTAAAAGAACTAGAAATTGAGAAAGCAGTTACCCAGAAGTTGCAGGTCAGTAAATGTTTAATACAAACTTCACCTACTTGAAAACTTTAGAGCTGGTGTTGACTGGTGCACACTTTCTAGTTTTACACTGTGAGTCATTTCCTTCTAAGTCATTGCTTTCTCTATCTGGAAACTGAAGGTTTTGGAAACTTTTGCAAAAAAAACTTTTAGAATATATAAGTGCAAGTAAAATAGTGGATCTCACCACAATGTCAAAGACTAGACTATCAAGACACATTCTGAAAGGAAGACACATTTTCTTTTAAAATGGAAACATACTCTCCTATAATTTAGTCTTTGTGATTTTACATTGGAAGGCCACTTTATAGCTCCTAATGTCTATTTGAAGATCTGCTCACTAGAGGAAAAAGGCAATTAAAGACACCAGGACTTAGTTCCCTCATTTTCCACTTGTTCTCATTTATTGAAAGTTGTGCTTTTTGGTCCAGATTCTCAGCGGCTCCTCAAAAATCTTTTGGTTGTGCAGGTAAGCATCTTTCAGAAAAATACATCTTCCCTTGAGATGCTTGCAAATATCACATCTGTTGTAGAAAACAGAAGATAGAGCTGTGTGCTCTAATTAGAGAGGAAAATTACTTGAAATGTATCAGTGGATTACTAACAGTGACTGATGCAAATGGTTAGAGGAAAATAGCTCTTTTTGATTTGAAATAATGCTTTCTATACAACTGGTGTGCCCATAATAGGTAAATCAAATTATGTCTTTTCTCCTTCATGACTGTAAATTAACAGTGAGTAAATGGGAAGACATTAGAATTTTACTTTTCCATAAGCCAAAGTATAAATGTTAATCTGAATCTCCTGAATTTGCACAATTTGCCTAGAAATACTGTTAAAACATACTTTCTCAAGAGAATTGTCTTTGTTTACAGCCTCCAAGAAATGCAAACACAACAGCTACAGCTTTTCTTGCAGCATTTTGGAATTGTCCTCACCTGGCAGGAAGTGAGATATATGCAAAGGCCTGCAAATCTTAAAAACAAAACAAAAACAAAAACAACACAAAAACTCTGCTCTTTTAAAATAAAGTTCAATAAACTTTAGTTTCAATTCCTGCAAAGGTCACATGAGGATTAGTTTAAATTTCAGGTCAAGAGGCAGCTTGCTTCCAATTTGATCTGCAGCAATTGAAGCATACCTAATGGAAGCACTATTTTAAACACAAAGGTTAAACACTGTTGAATTTTGACAAAGGTTAAATGCCTATTTGCCAAAGTTAATGACTTAATAGCATTTTGAATACTATTCTTTGTATAAAGGTTAATCTCATATTTTCAATGTAGTATTTCCTCTCTAAAAGGAAATACTCATTAGAACCCAATTACCTAATTGTTAATTTGTTTTGATCTTATTTATAGTTCTTCAACCAGAGTATTATCTGTTTTGATTGCAAGATAATTTTTAAGCTTTTAAGAAGAAAAATGTTTAAAAAGAGAAATATGGTTATCAGAGAATTGCTCCTTCCAAAAAGTCAAAAAGAAGAGGGCTGAAGATTTTAGAAAAACATTTTGGGCAAAGTCATAATCTACGGTGGGCTCACATACTTTCCAAGGATGTACATGAGACCAATAAATAATTTCTTGGACTCAGTAGAAAAATCACTATCAGATGATCATATTTAGAAAATGTCAAAAAAGTATTGTACAAGGGGACAGCATGTGATTAATTCATCATTACTTTCAATGCCAATTTTAGCTAACATGATTATAATAATTTACAGCATATAGTATATTAATTAGAAAAAAATACCAAAGTACATTATCCATCTATTATTCCCCAAAATCTCTAAATGATTAGACCATCTCATCTCACTTACTGCTTAGAAATTGAACTAAGAATTCGAGCATTGAAAATTAATGCTGAATTTAAAAGTTGTATACAGGGAAAATACATTAGGTGGTTCTATATATTGCTTTGCAGGTAAGATATACTTGACAAAATATTTTAAATTCAATTACAAACACTATTACAAGTGACACAATGTGTCAGGGTACACACATGCTATATATATTTATTTCAAGGTTATGTTGTAAATTACAGAAAGTGATGGAGAGCAATATCAGGAAAACCATTGTGAGAATTCCTCTCCTTTTTAAGGCGAGAGCTCAGTCAGGCAGAGGAATGCCATCTGATCTGTCAGAAGGTGAAGATCAATGAGGAGTGAAAGCCAAATTTCAGTTATATTTGAGGTAAACAAATGGGATAATGCAAATGAAAACATACAAGCAACAGTGGAGGGTGTTCTAAGCTTAAGAAGATTTCAAAGATAATTTGAGGTTAAGTCTAGGACTTCCTGAGAAGAACCTAAGAATGGATAAAATCAAGTGATACAATGCTCCAATACATCCAAACACCACTTGGTATTTTACCCATTTTGTTTATATTCTGAAAAAAAAAAAAGTTTTGTTTTATTTATGCTAATTTTTTCTTATTATAGCATATTAACATTTATTTTTATTTTCTAACTTCAGTTTAGTGTTTCTTCAGAAGATTCATTTTAATTTTAATTATATAAGCTTTTTGTCACTTGCCCATTACACCTGTATTGATGTTGGCCACTAAAACTTACTTGGTGACAGTAACCTAAGACAAGGTAGAGTACGTAAAAAAGCAATAGCTTATTGGAAATTGTTTGCAAAATTTTTCTTGGTTCATGCCTGCAAAATATTATAATAATATTCTTATCATTTTACTTTAAGAAAATGCAAAGTTATCTTGATAAACCATTCCATAATCCTTCTGAATGGACTGAAAAGATAATGAAACTTGTTGAACCAAGCCTGTTATGGTAAATTCTTTTGCTGTGACTAATGGGTATACTATCTAAAAATCTAATTATTTAAGAATTAATGCAAGAGATATATACAGTTTTCTTCAGTTTAAATGGATTGTACAACATTAAAGAAAAGATGAAGAAATTATTTGATTCAAATGGGGTTTTTAAAAATTAATTCTTAGTCTTGTAATGCTTAACACAGTTAAGACAATAAGTAGATTTATGAAGACAATGAATTTCATATGCTAAAGAAATGCTTTACTTTTTTTAAATGAACTTTTTTCATGACACCAAATGGGAAAGAGCTCCATTTTTGTGGTAACTTTTCCATTTGGTGTCATGAAATCAATACCGGAAATGGACAGTAAGTATCAAGCACTGCAAGCTTTATTCGATGGCCAAAGATTTCGATAAGTGGGAGTGTAGCTGATAAATCACCTTCTCAGCTCTTGCACTCTGAGAATTTACAGATATAGGGTATTCTTCGTAAAGGGTATGGGCATTAGGAGCAAGAGGAGAAACATTCATGTTTTTTCTTGAGAAGGGGTGAAGATTTTTTTTTTGGAATCAAAAAGCTGCCTCTTTTTTGTCCTTTTTGTTCCCTTCAGGTCGTTGATGTGGTGATTGTCAACTGTCATGGTGCTTCTGGGAGTGTCATTCAGTATGGAAATTGGATTATAAGGAAGCTAGATTCTTCAGCAGTCCGGTAAGCTGTATAAGAAGGAACCTCTGACCACAGACATCCTGTTTCCTAAAAATAAACAGAGTTAAAGCTGAGTAGGAAGTGTATGTTACATAGGCATTGCATTGGACACAAAACAGGATGAGTGTCCAGCTGTTATGTAGGCACTGCAATAGGTAACACTTTTTAAAAAGTAGTTTTTAGGTTCACAGAAAAATCAAGCAGAAAGTACAGAGATTCCCTGTATATCCCACATATAGATAGCCTCCCCCATTATCAACATCCTCCACCACAGTATACATTTGTTACAATCGATGAACCTACACTGATACATCATCATCACTCACAGTCTATAGTTTACATTAGAGTTCACTCTCAGTGTCATGAAATCTCTATTTTGGATGTTTATAATGGCATGTATCCGCCAGTATATCATACAGAGTGGTTTCACTGCCCCCAAATTCTTCTGCTCTCTGCCGATTCATCTCAATTTCACCCCCAACCCATGGCAACCACTGAACTTTTTACCTTTTTGACAGTTTTCCCTTTCTAGAATGCCACATAACTAGAATCATATAGTGTGTAGCATTTTCAGACTAATTTCTTTCATTTGCCGATAGACATTTAAGTTTCCTCCATTTATTTTCATGGCTTGATATCTCATTTCTTTTAAACACTAAAAAATTTTCCCATTGTTTGGATGTACAATGGTTTATTTATTCATTCACCTACTAAAGGACATATTGGTTTCTTCCAAGTTTGAACAGTTGTAAATAAAGCTGCTATAAACATCAGTGTGTAGGTCTTTTTTGTGGACTAAGCTTTTATCTAATCTGACTTCATACCAAAGAGTGCAATTGCTGTATTATACAATAAGAGTATGTTTAGTTTTGTAATAAAGAGCAAAACTGTTCCAAAGTGTCCGTAGAGCTTGAATTCCTACTAGCAATGTATGAGAGTTCCTGTTGTTTCACATTCTTTGCAGCATTTGGTATTGTCACTTTTCTGGATTTTGACCATTCTAATGGGTGTGTCGGGGTATCTGGCTATTGTTTTAATTTACATTTTTCTGACAATATACATTAAGCAGCTTTTCATATGTTTATTTGTCATCTGTGTATCTTAGGTGAGGTATCTATTAAGGTCTTCTATGTATCTGTTAATCAGTTTACTTTTTACTGTTGAGTATATAAGATTTTTGTATATTTTAGATAATTATTTATAAGTGTTTTGTAAATATCTGCTACAAGTCACTGGTTTTTCTTTTTGTTCTTTTGCAAGTATTTCGTTTTTGTTCTTGTTTCGAAGAACAAAAATGTTTAATTCTAATTAAGTTCAGCTTATTAATTTTTTTATTTTATGGATTGTGCCTTCTTTTTTGTATCTAGAAGTCATTGCCAAACACAAGGTCATCTAGATTTTTTTTTACATTATCTTCTAAGAGTTTCATAGGTTTGCATGTTACATTTAGGTCTTTTATTTTAAGTTAATTTCTCTGAAGGGCATAAGGTCTGTGTAAAGATTTACTTATTTTTGTATGTAGATGTCTAGTTATTTCGACACCTTTTGTTGAAAATACTATTTTGCCCACTATATGATTTTTGTTCTATTGTCAGAGATCAGCTGACTAGGTTTATGTGGTATGTTTTACTTTTGCAAAATCAATGAGCATAAACCTGAGAATTCCAGTGCTTGTCAGAATATCCCCGTTACTCCAGTTCAAAGTGCTAATTTGGTAGTGAAAACAGTACATTCTAGAATAAATAGCAATACTTCTTAATCATATCAGTAGTTTAAAATACGTAAGTATCAAGTCGTTCACTAGAAAAATTAGTTTTATATCTATTTTCAAGACATGTAAATGCTTGAATAAAATGTTCAAATTTATAGACATAAGGATAAATAGCCTAACTAGTGATAGTCCAATGATGATTTCAAGTTTGTAGATTTAAATTATATACTTTGATTAAAAACAGATTTTACTTTTCATAATTTAATATGGGGAAAGTGTTTCTTACCTTCCTTTGGGATTTTAAAGAAACACATAGTCAAATTGTATTGGGTGGAATTCTGCTTTGATGAAGGGTCTGTAAAGGTGGCTGACAATGGAGGAACAACTTGCATTTTTACTTATTCGTGGTCCAAAAAGTTCTGACCTATGTCAAGTTTGTTTGGGTAACTTTAATCCAAATAAAACACCTTACTATATTTCTACAGTTCTGTGTCTCATTTGTGCCTCCCCTCCTTTGTAGCATTCCATGTTAGGGATAATCTTAGTTTTCTCAGTCTAATAAATAATAGTTGTTTCTACTTGATGCCTCACTTCTCAATATTGAGTGTTGCACTAATAAATGAATAATTATCTTGTAATCACAAGTTCTGTTTTTAGTTTCTGATTCTCCATCTTTGCACTGCATAATCTCATAAGCTCTATAAATGGGAAAAAATAATACTTAACTCATAATGGGTTGTTTCAAGTATGATAATATTAATGTTAAAATTTATTTGAAAGGACCAAACATAATAGCTGTCATATAGCATATTCTCAAGATACTGGTTAATTCTAAATATAAAACATTTTGGGGTCACTTACATGCATTTCATATAGAATGATTTGAAAGTAGAATCTTAATCTTAAAATGCTTTTCAATGGCCAAAATTTCAGGTGAAGTGCCTGGCAGTAGAGAAAATATTAAGGGAATACTATCATTGTATTCAAGTAACATCAATAGGCAGCTCTTTAAGTACTTCTATTTATATATTTTAAACAGTTAACAAACTAGTATTAGCATTCTTACTATTTTAAAACAAAAGATGTAAGTTAATACACTAATTCACAGAAATATTTGGCTAAAATTAATTTATACATTACTAGAATTATTATTAAAAGTAAAAAATGTCTGTTCAATATTTTAACATTTTTAAGTACCTAGTAATATTTTGGGTTTTATTATCTCATTAAAAACTTAAGATACATCAAGCAAACAAGCAAACATAAATGTGTTACTTGAATAGAAAAATAATAAATGGAACTGAGTCATAAAAGTCATCTATACATATAGGAAACTTTCTACTCACACAATTATGGAGCTCATAATTTCTGATATCAAGACAGAAAATAGTATTTTGGAACACCTGTCATAAATTCATATGGCATTTATCTCAGAATCATTGTTTATTCTCTAGATTTGATAACATTTGTTTAAAGAATTAATAATAATTTTATCTGCATTACTTAAAAGCAACGTGCATTTATGTAATAATGATTAGAAGAAGTTACAGCTTTCATTTCAGTAAATGTACGGTTTCAGTTTGATGCAGCTTTTGGTATCACATCAAATTCTCTTATGTATTATAATTTATTACCCAGAATTGTTGGGAATTATTTGGATGAAAAACATCAAAGTCATTGACATTCAGTTCAAGAAACAAAGCCATTCAAAGAGCAATCTTGAAATTTGTAGCTTGCAAACGAAAATAAACTTCCCATTTTCTCACTAATTATGTTCTGTTGATATAGGAAATGCTCTCTGAGTAGGTGACATTTACATTAAGACCTCAAAGACGATAATGAGATAAAGGAGCAAGTGCACATAAAGAAGGAGGAAAAGACTCGGCACAGTAGAACATAAAGACAGTCATTGCAAATGAAGATCCTGAGTGAAGTGGAAAATATGGGCTTTGAAAATTAGACAGCAAATTAATAACATAAGTGACAATGGGGATTTTCAGTTTTATTCCAAATCAAATGGAAACCTAGTTTTTTCAAAGCAGAGTGATAAACCTAAAAGCAATTAGAAGCTCAAAGGAAACAGAGGACATCTAGGTATTCTAAAAGTTTTACAGTTTCCTCTCACTCTAAAGGGAGGTAATAAAATTTCCAAATTAAATCCATTAGAATAAAATTTGAATGGAATAACTATAGAGTTTCAGTGTGGAAAGAAATTACTTTTAGATATACTTATGCAAAATATTATAGAACTGGAAGAAATAATATAACATAATTTAATTCAATTCAGTCATAATGGAATTCATGTACTGCTACATTCATCGAAGTATATATACACACACATATATGAAGACTTGTACATGTCTACATATGTGTATATGTACATATCTATATATGCATTTATATATCTGATTTACATAATAGTTTAATTAGTTTAAAAGAGTTTAAACGTGATGCAGGGCTTTTGCTTCTTAGCTCAGCTACGTCTGGCTTCTTGTCTTATGACCAGGAAGAATTAGTCGTGCTGACATCAAACAGTGAGTCGAGTAGAATTTACTAAGTGAACAGGGAAGGTCTCAGCAAAGAGAAGAGTCCTGAAAGCTGGCTACCCCCTTCACAGTTGAATACCACGGCTTAAGGTGGGAATTCCTGGCAGCTCTACCCCATCCTTCCAGTGTGCATTGGGCCCTTATACTGAGCTGCTCCGTATTGATTTATTTTCCCTACTGTGCATGTGCTAAGGAATGGAATTTTCCACTGCCAGCTGTTTAGGTAAGCCCCCTGTGCAAGTTCCCTTATCTGCACAAAACATCTGGTGTAAGCACTTGCGGGGCAGGTCAGAGGTTCTCTGGGGACCCTTTCTTTACTTTCTGCCTAAAGCAAGCTGGCTAACTCCTTTTAAAAGCATTTTTCAAAATTTTCTTAGTGCTACAGGGAAGATAGATTTTAGGTAAATTAAAAACTAACATAAGCATATATTCCTCATACTTTATTTATTAGACCTGTCACTGTGTCAGATTAGCAGTGTTACTATAATTTTACTAAGTCATGTCAATAGCTTGATCGCTTAAGGTTGTGCAACTTTATCTGGAGAATTTCTTTCCAAGTATTTGCCTATGCTTTAATGATTGAAATTAAAACTATACTACAATGAATCATCCCAACCTGCCTTTGAGGTTCGTGGGAATTGGTGACATATAATTTTGAAAAACGTTTCAAATTCCTACTTTACAATTAATTAGCTGTGTGTGTCATTTAGTATGCTGTTCAATCTCTCTGTGCTTCAAATTGGAATTTAAAAAGTGAAATGGAATTCTATATAATCATTTGGATTCTCTTCCAGTAATGCGGTTTGATTTTTTTTTTTTTCCTCATCTTAATTCTCTTCTGTTCTCTACAAGATTTTATAACCTGGTCAGAGGGAGGTCTTTCTCTGACTGAATCAATACTTGTTATGGAGTGAGGCAATCTTTAAACACAGGATATATCTGAGATTCAGTTGACTCGATTCCTGAATTCAGCTAAAACACATAAAACATGTTTCTATGTTCTTAATCTTCCTTGAAAGCAAGCTAGCAGGCAAAAAAAATTATATTCAATTCTTATCAGCTTAGCCCAAAATTTAAGAAGCAAAATCCTCTGTCCTAAATAAGCATTTGGTGTACAAATGAATGTGACAGGCTTACAATAACAAAAAATATGTGCCTCTGAGGAATTGGAACTCGTTCCATGCTAAAGTACAGGTTGTGGCCTGTGTTGCAGTAAAACTAAATTAAATAAAAAGCAAGCAAGCAAGATGATACAATGCTCAAATATCAGTGCACTGCATAATTAAACTTCTAATTTCATTGGCACTTTATTTTGAGAAAATGGAAAATCAAGTGTCTATTTAATGGGCTACATTGACTCTATGGGAGACTAGTAAATTTCAGACATCTCTTTTAATTGAAGAAAAGCTGAATAATAGAACCAAAGTGCACTTTTCTGTGAATCAAAGCTTATTTTAAGTGGAATGAGCATGTCTATGTACATATAAATTATAAATGAATAAGTAATAAACATTGGACAGTCAGTAAAGTACTTCAATGCTAATATTTTCAATTTTCATGCCTGCAAATTACACATAAGATATTTATAAATAAGCCCTTATTTTACTTCTTCCAAAATGAAACCTTGACTGGATTTACTGCAGTTGTTGTTTTTTCCTCTACGTATATCTGTCGTTTACAACTCAAAGTGATTCCTCAACAGGGGATATTTGGAATATCTGGATATATTTATGCTTTTTCACAGCTGTGTGAGTAGGGGTGGGAGGTTGCTACTGGCATCCTTTGAGAGAGGCCAAGAATGCTGCCAAGCAATGTACAGGACAACCACATCCCATCTCCCAACAAAGAATTGTTTAACCCAAAATCTCACTATGTCACTTATCTGAGGTTGAGAAACCCTGACTGATATTAATAAAATATTACTCCACTATCCATTTCACTTAAATAGCAGATTTTGTAAGCTAAATTTATTAAATTATATAATATAAAGAAGGAAAACAGGAGAAGCAATTGTGGGTTTTGAATTAGGATGAACAACTAATGCAAGTAATTTTTTTAAAAATTACATCAATGACAGAACCCCAGTTATATAACTGTACTATTCTCAGGTAGCATTGAATCATTTTGGTTTACTATAACTCTGATTGTAGTCTACTTTGTCAATCTCACTTAAATAGAATCAGTACAACAAATGCCATGTGCTAAATTACAGATACTAATCCAACTTTAGAATTAGAACACATGTCTAATTAACAAATATTAGAATATAACATAATAAAAATAAATTAGACACGCTGCATGAAGAAAAAAATATTTTTTTGCTTTATTTTACCTAAAGAGCAATTAGAAAATTTATCTTTGTAGCAGACTTATTGCCAAGTATGGAGTGATCTGCTATTTCAACCAGACTCTTGTTACAAATGTTGAGGCAAACATTTAAGAATAATATAATAATCTAAAGTATACACATATTATTTTAAAAAGTAACATGCTTCCTTAAAAATTGGAAAATCAAAGAAGCACAAAAATTGCAGATATAAACTGTGTATAATTGTGATGATAATATTTTGTGAAGTGACTCTTTTCCTTGGCCATTTCCAGGAACAATTGTATAAAGATTACATTGAATTTCATTACAGAAATGTATCCAAATATAAGTATCCAACCCCTTGTTAGTTCATACATTCATTAATATAATAAATATTTGAGTTTTTACTGTATACTAGGAACTCACCGGAGGTGGACTTGGAAACAAACTAAATAAATTACCTCACATTATATTTTGAACTGATGTATTACTATGAAGAAAAATGTGTACATGTTTTGAGAAGTAATAAATACTACAAATAAAAGTAAGAACTATGTAGACAAAACGTTTTTGTAAAGGGTGAATGGCTATGGTCATAGGATGGGCAAGGAAAGAATCTTTGAGGAGGTTACATTTGAACACAGGCCTGAGTGAACTTATCTCTCTCAACTGAGAACCGTATTTCTCAAATGCAAAAACATAAATTGCCAAAACTCTGATACAGGATGATACTTGGCATTATGCAGAAAAGATAACTAAACCAGAGTGATTGAAGCAAGTAAGGGGAAGAGGGGCTTGGGCAGACAAAAACATGTAGGCTGAGTTTAGGAGGCTGAACTTTAAGTGGTATGAGAGGTCACCTAAGAAAGTGAAATAATACATCTAAGTTGGAGAAAGAACACTCTGCTTGCTATGTGAAAAATAAAGAGAAAGCACATAGAAGTATATCTGGGGAACCAATCAGGAAGTTGCAAGACATGCAAGACATAAGAGGGACTTGTATTAGGGTGATACTGGAGGAAGAGAATAGTAGAACTTAGGATGTCCAATCTTAAGATGGACATCTTAAGATGGATGTCCAGTCTTTTTTTTTTTTTTTTCGGAGATGGAGTCTCGCTCTGTCGCCCAGGCTGGAGTGCAGTGGCCGGATCTCAGCTCACTGCAAGCTCCGCCTCGGGTTTACGCCATTCTCCTGCCTCAGGGATGTCCAGTCTTAAGATGAAATCTGAAAACCAGGTATAGGAGTTTTGAGGAACATTCTAACTGAGGAAACATTTATTCAAAGATTTACCATCAAAGAGGAACTTTCAGTGTTCAAGAAGCTGAAAAAATTTCAATTATTTAAGAAGGGAATGCCTTAGTCCAGTTTGGTTGCTATAACAAAATACCATAAACTGTGGGCTAATAAACAGCAGAAATTTATTTCTCACAGTTCTGGAGGCTGAGAAGTCCAAGATCAACACACCAACAGATTTTCAATGTCTGGTGAAGGTTTTCTAGTTGTGCTCTCACATGGCAGAAAGGGCATATGAGCTCCCTCAAGCTTTTTTTATAAGGGCACTAACCTCATTCATAAGGGTTCTGACCTCATGGCCTAGTAAATCGCAAAAGCCCCACCTCCTACTACCGTCACTTTAGGGGCTAGGATAGCAACAATGAATTTTGTGGGAATATAAATATCCATACCCTAGCAGTGAAGTAGAATTTGAAGGTAATCTTTCTTCCAAATAGTAAATACATTTTTCAGAATTAAAAATTAAATTATTCACTCCCCACCTTTATTATGTACAACTATTTTTACATTTGTGTATGGGTCTTAGGTCGTGTCTTAGGAAACAAATATTTTTGTCTATCCTTTCATGATAGACACAGGAAATTGGTCAGATTATCAGATAGCTTTAACCATTTGTCTCTTTCAATATTAGAAACATGCATTTTAAATTATGCATGTTTCAAAAAAGCTATTTTTGAAATTATGCAAATGAAGCAACAATTTCTAATCACTTTTAAGTTTTTTTTTTTAATGCCAACAATTGTTTATTTCTTGGCACCTGATGATTGAATTTTTAGCTACTTCATATTTGACAGTGTGTCTTAATTTATAGTAAAACAATTAAAACCAGTGAAGTCAAAGAAATACATGCTATTTTTTGAACAGCCCTCCAATGAAAGTTTGCCTTTACATGTGCTTCAATTAAGTATTATAATAAAAATAACTATACCAATTATCTTTTGAGAACGTACTATGATTCACTGTCTTAAAAGCATTTCAGCCATATTATTTGATGTTTAAAAATTCAACAGGAGATATGCATAATTTAACACATTTTATTAATAAGAAAATTAAGTTTCAGTGACAAATCCACAGTCACACGCAGCTATTAATGATTCCAGAACCACTCTTATTTCAAAAGTCATGTGCTTAATTCCAATATTAATCAGTATTTATTGTTTCCTCCAATTATATTAGAGTAGTGATTAAACTGAGTTTGGAAAATCAAGTCTCTAAATTTTTTCTAATTTCCAACTGGATTGATATATTTTTGGCTTCTAAGCTTAAACAAATAAAGCCATACAATTTATGTCAGGAAAAACACTCTGGTGGTTACTGTGGCATAAATATTAGCACACCTTATCCCCCAAACATTTCAATGTACTTGATAAATACTTAGCTCTGAATCATTTGATAAACTTGGCCTAGAATGCAAAATTTGGAATTAACCTCTGGCAACATAAGCAAGACAATTATTTATTTAAGATTCTTGATTTATGTTGTGTAGTAAACAGTGGTTCTGAAGAACGTATTGTTCTTTTAGTTATAGATTTTTATGCTAAAGCTCCAACTCAGAATCACAAAAATTTAGAATTATATTTCTCAAAAATAACCATTCATATATACCTGTATTATTGTCTCCCTTTGAGGCATAGAGCAATTTAAATGATATCGTTAACTTTTAAACTTAAAACTTTGTGTTTAGTAATAAACATTTATTCTTGCAAATGGAATTACTACTCAAATAACAAATACATATTTGGAATCACCAGATTTTAATACCTCACATGAAAACAGTTGTGGCAGAGAATGCTGTGTAGTTTAAGACCCCTGAGGGGTGAATAATTTTAAATCAATGACATTGGATATTATGCTTCTGAAATACAGCCTCTCGAAGGAGTTTCCCAGCAACACTGGTAAACATTATGCCATCTGTATAATTGTTCTACATAGTTTTTGTTCCTTTAACTTAAAAGGCATTTTTTTTTTAAAGGACAATATTAGAAATGGGTTACTCTGAACAAAACTGACAAAATTTATCTGAAACATGAACATCAGTTACACTGCAGTTACACAGCAGACTTCATTAACTAAAACACGTTACAGTCAAATAGATGATACTGGGTAACTTCTCTTTATAAAGTAGTCTAATCACCCAGACTCCTCTCTCTCATAATTCTACTATTCATTAGATCCCCAATTCATTCTGCAAGTGTTGGATAATGGATAGTGAATGCTGTGGTGTTCTGATAACTGGAATGTTGGCTTTTGAGGACTCAAAGCTAAGTGACTCTCAGAAATTGCTACTGGCTTAAAAAAAATTATCTTATCCAAAGTTACTCTTCTTTCCAGAGGCTATATACATAACTAATGACTGGTCAATAAAAAGTACGAAGTCGATTCCTTTGCCCTAGGTGTCTCCATCTTTGAAAGGCCATTCTGCTAAAGAACTTGCTACGGGATTGGTTTCACAGGGAAGTGTTCAGCTCCTCTCTCTGTCCATCCTGCTATCTTCAGTTCCTCACAACTATTATTCCTGAGAATTTTCCCAAATAAACCACCTGCATGCAAACACATCTACTTAGTGGAGAACCAAATTACAAGAGAAGAAAGACAATGTATGGAAGGTATACTCCTATTTCTTAAAATGCCTTGCCTGGAAGCCACACATACCACTTTCATTCATCTTGTAATAGCTGGAACTAATCTCATGACTACATATAGATGCAAGACTACTGAGATATGTATTGTTCCCCGGAACATCTCTACAAGAGAAAAGGAAAACACAAATCAGTGCCATGGTGGATATGCAACTTAGCTCTGGTTGCCCTAACAACATGCAATAGACATGACTTATACAACGAACAGTTATTTCCCACAGTTCTATAAGCTGAAAATATGAGATTAGGGTGGCAGCATAATCAGGTTCTGATGAGGACCCTCTTCCTGGCTTACAGAAAGCTGGATTCTTGGTGTATGTTCATATGGTTGAAAGAGCAAGCTCTAGTATTTTCTCCTCCTCTTACGAGGCCTCTAATCCCTTCAAGGAGGCTCTGACTTCCTGATCTCATCTAAACCTAATTAGCTTCCAAAGACTCTACCTTCTAATATCATCACATTGGGGGTTAGAGCTTCAATGTATGAATTTTGGAGAGACACAAACATTCAGTGGAAAATAATATGCGAAGGGCTACTTTCAGAAAATGGGAGAGTTGGAATGAAAGTGGGCTTAAGTTGCTATAATGTTTCAAGTACAACAATGAGATTTCCTTTTTACTTATGCTTAAATTTAATCTGGGTATTGGAAAAATGGACTAATATCCTGTTTCATGGAATAATGTTTTTTCAAGTAAGTTCAAAATAAATATATTTATTTTTTAAGATAATTTGATGATACACATCATTCATCTCACAAGTATTTTTAAAGTACTTCCTGTGCATTTTGCCAGACAATGGGAATCAGATATAGAAACACCAAATCTATATTCATGTAGTATTCATATCATATTGGTAAAAAGGGAAAAATAAATACATAATTTTTTCTTTTTTAATTGAGATGGAGTCTCTCTGTTGTGCAGTGATGCAATCTCAGCTCACTGCAATCTCCTCGTCCTGGGTTCAAGCAATTCTCCTGCCTCAGCCCCCCAAGTAGCTGGAACTACAGGCATGCAGCACAGCACCTGGCTACTTTTTGTATTTTCAGTAGAGATGGGGTTTTTACCATGTTAGCCAGGCTGGCCTCTAACTCCTGACCTCAGGTGGTCCACCCAACTCAGCCTCCCAAAGTGCCGGGATTATAGGCATGAGCCACCGTGCCTGGCCGAACACATAACTTTTATACTGTGAAGTAAATTTTATGATGAAGGCTAGATGAAGAAGTTATAGAATTATAGAAAAATGATGTGAAAATAAAATTAGATAAACCAAAAATATTTACCAGCAAAGCTACTGCGTATGATTATATACATTATAGGTAGATTATGCACAGGACAACCAAGAAGGCTATTCTAACAGCCACTATTTAAAAGATGATATAACATGAATAATAAATTTAAATATTCATAGCTAATCTCCCAACAACACAGTAGGAAAAAATATCTAAGTTTTAAAATTTGCTTGTGCACAAGACCTGTCATATAGCATACATTCAGTATATATTTCAGAAATGAATGTATGTATGAGTTGATAAATGTATAAACACATTCATTTAAGATTGAGGAGGCAGATTAATGAACTGCAATTATTTGATTGTGTGGCTAGAGTAGTAAACTTTGTATTACTCAGTAAGAATTATTACATTGAAGGGAAAAATTAGAAAGGGCAGGAAATGGCAGCACATTTAGCCAGGATAAATGTTTAGAAGGGCCAATTAGTTATGCATCAGAAATCACAGAGATTAAGCAAAAAAAAAAAAAACACAAAAGGGAGAAATTGGAAATAATTTGCATTCTTGCAACTGCAAAAGGCATAGTGTCAATAGAACATTTTTTTAATCAAGACACCTATCACACTCTCTCTGTACTGGGGTGAAGCAAGCAAAGTTTCTGACCTCAGAGAGCTTGTATTTTACTGGAGGAAAATATATGACACACAAATACATTGCATTTTCTATATGACTATGAAATAAAGTAAAGCAAGTAGACAGGGATAGCAGTGATTATGTTTTTAATAACGTAATCAGTGAAGGTACCTGTAAAGGTATGACATTGGAACAAACAACTGACAGATGTAAAGGATAGAGCAATTTGAATATCTGGGGAAAGGGATAAAACTAAATATAAAGTCTCTGAGTTGAGAGCATGCTAGGAATAATCAATAAATGAAAAGAGGATAGGTAATGTAGGTAGAGTCCTGTGACAATTGGATTTGCTGTGTCTTTTGTCAGGGCACCTGGGTTCTTAGCAAATAGCAAATAGCAAAGACAAATAAAAGTACATTCTCCTACTTGAACTATTAAACAAACCTCAGAATATCACTGAAAAGGGCTTATATTCCAGTTTTGGATACTTTTCATGAACAACTATGTTCCACTCAGACCTACACTTTCTAAAATTTGTCATGTGTTTTGAAATGCTATAAAGGCTGGGCGCGGTGGCTCAAGCCTGTAATCCCAGCACTTTGGGGGGCCGAGACGGGCGGGTCACGAGGTCAGGAGATCGAGACCATCCTGGCTAACCAGAGAAACCCCGTCTCTACTAAAAAAATACAAAAAACTAGCCGGGTGAGGTGGTGGGCGCCTGTAGTCCCAGCTACTCGGGAGGCTGAGGCAGGAGAATGGCATAAACCCAGGAGGTGGAGCTTGCAGTGAGCTGAGATCCGGCCACTGCACTCCAGCCTGGGCAACAGAGCGAGACTCCGCCTCAATAAAAAAAAAAAAAAAAAAAAAAAAAGAAATGCTGTAAAACATTTAACATCTCCAATTTTAACTGCTTATTTTGCAAAACGGTTTTAAACTCAAACCTTGTATTTGCTACACAATCTATTAACATAACATTAAAGTTCTTATGATTTTTTTCATTGAACTTTGAAAAGTTTAAAGTATATGTATGGAAGAAACTGTCAAACATGCTCATGAAAATTTAATAGATTTGAACTTCTAATAGAGATGTGGACTTTGAGGACAGGTAATTTGTACATAGATTAAGAAGATACACATTTTTAAATCTGAAATATTGAGAGAAAATAATTTCTGTACACACTGAAGAGATTTACATTTAAAAGGCCCCTAATCTAAACAAGCCACTTGACAGTGGGCAATAGATACAGCAAAATATAGAAATAAGGGTCAAGGGAGGAAAAAATCAAGCAGTGGATTATGAAAAAAAAAATCTTAAACATAAGCACAAAGAATAGCACATTATGCTATTCATGTTTAATAATATTGATATTGGATGTCGAAAAGCATTTTCTAATCCTTTAGAAGGATCCAGCCATCCCACTGGGGCCTGTTGGAGGTTGGGGTCTAGGAGAGGGATAACATTAGGAGAAATACCTAAGGAAGATGAAGGGTCGATGGGTGTGACAAACCACCATGGCACGTGCATTCCTATTTAAAAAATCTGCACATTCTGCACATGTACCCCAGAACTTAAAGTACAATAATAAAAAAAAAAAAAGTAGCAATTCTCCTGAATGTAAGTGGCATTTGCTACCTTGGCATTTTTTTCTCTTTGAAATATATTTTTATTTCATCTAATCACTTATATGAAATGCTCTGAAAAAGCATCATAAGTTAATAAAGTCCACTTTATCAAATTTATGGGAACAAATCAAAAATTTATTGATAGATTAAGAAAACAAAAAACAAAACTAGGCAATGTAATGCAGAATGTTCATGTATTATATACATGTGTGCTGTGGTTTGAACGTGTTTTCCAAAGTTTGCGTGTTGGAGACTAAATCCCAAATAAAAGTTTTGGGAGGTGGGGCCTAAAATGAGGTGAGTGGGACAGCAGGGTTCTGTTTTCATTAATAGATTAATATTTTTATCACAGGGCTGGGTTTCTTATGGTGATAGTAGGCTCGTTATAATAATGAGTTTGGCCCCCTCTTGCTCTCCTTCTCTTCTATCTTCCATCATGGGATGATGCAGCAAGAAGGCCCTGAATTTGGATTTTCCAGCCTCCAGAAGCATAAAAAGTAAAATACTTTTCTTTATAAATTATCTCATCTGTGGTATGATATAAAGATTATTATTTGAATTATAAATCTCATATAAAAATCTTTCACTGGATTTCTTTTAAAAATACCTAATAGCAGCATACATTTTTATAAACACACAAAAAAATCTCTCATGGACATACTGAGAGTTCCTATATGTGAATTTTGATGTGTGAAGAGCTGTGAAGCTAACACTTTGTTGTAAGAAAAAAGCTGGGGTAATTCTCTTGAAGCTGCATTTAAATATCATGCACAATGTTTCTACTTAGATAAATTTAATTGAGTTTGGGAGTGGATGTATGATAGGGATGTGAAAAAACTAAACCTCTGCCCCTGGAGCTACCCTTTGGTGTGGCACTTTGCTGGACACATAAATCAGATGGTATTATGTGAATTGCATTTACAATAAACAAATGATTTTTTTAAAAGGGAGCTTCCACCTTCTAGAAACCGAGCAACTTTGGGTGAGGTAAAGAATCTCAAAATAACATGAACATTACTAAGTGCAAAAATGTACAAAGGATAAGAGCTCCAAGTCAAATGGTCTTGGGTTATTAGGCAAGTCTGTATTTTTAATATATTTTCTGATATTTTTTTCTCTGTTACTCATTCTTCTGTTTCTCTTTACTTACTTTCTGTAGCTATATGAACCTCTTTAGGATTGCATCCTGATTATTATAGTGTTGTTGAGTATAATTCTTTGAATAATTTTCTTAGTAGTTGCTTTGGGTATTAAAATATTCATATGTAACTCATCACTGTCTGCTGGTATTGAAATTTTGCCACTTCAAAAAAGTGTTGAAATCTTACTTCCACTTAGGCCCCGTTACTCTCTCCACTTTTAAAATATAATTGTCTTATGTATTTTTTCTACGTAATGTAGCACTGTATTAGACAAAGTTATAATGTTTACTTTTATCTTCTAGTATGGATTAGAAAACTCATGAGAACTAAAAATTGTCTATTGTAAGTATCTTTATATTCACTCATTCTGATCGTCTTTTCTGTTTCCTGAAATCCCAAGCATTCCTCTGTTATCATTTCCTTTCTCTTTAACTTATTTTAGACACTCTTACGGTCTGATTTGTTAATAACAAACAAAATTATTTTTGTTTTCTTTCATCTGACAATGACTATATTTTACCTTCATTCCATTTTTTTTTTTTCTTTAAAACTGGGACTCACTATGTTGCACTGGCTAGACTCAGACTGCTGGGCTCAAATGATCAGCCTTCTCAGTAGCTGGAAGTACATGTGTGCACCACCATGCCCAACTACCATCATCTCGAAAAATATTCTCACTGGATATTATAAAACCAGCATTGACAATTCTTTTTATTTACTTCTTGAAAACTATTGTGCTACATCCTTCTGGCCTATAATGATTTCCGATGAGAAAACTACAGCTATTCAAATTGATGTTTCTATGTAAGTAATGTGTTGTTTCCCTGTGAATGCTTCCAGATTTTTGTCTTCAAATTTCAGAAGTTCAGTTATTATATTTTTTGGTGTATATTTATTTTGTATATTTATGGCCTGTTACCAATTAGAAGTCTTAAACAGCATTTCTTTGAATCTTTTTTTTTTTTTTTTTTTTTTTTGGCTCTATTCTCTCTTTCCTTCTCATGAATGTTACTATTATGTTACTGTCATGCAAGGCCCTGAAACACTGTTTCCACTTCTGAAATATCCATTTGATTCTTTTCTATAAATTTTATTTCTTTACTGAGATTTTCTATTTGTTGTTAAAGAAAATTTCTTATCGATTATTGAATCATTTTGTAATGGCTGCTTTAGAAATACTCGGCAGATTATTTCAAAATTTGATTTGTCTCAGTGGTGGCATGTGTTGATTGTCTTTTCCTATTAATTTGTGATTTCCCCTCTTGGTATAGCATTTTTAGATATTATATAATGAGTCTTTAGAGTCAATTGAATCTTTCCCTTGCATGCGTGTACCATGAGGGCTGGAGAGGTGAGTATGTTTAGCTTTCCACTGGGTTCCATTAACGCCACCCTGGCTAACGTGCAGTATTGGTGCACGTCTCATTTCGGATTAGAATAGAAACATAGCTCCTCCCAGGCCTTGCTGACACTCTCATTGAAAGCAGGTCATTGGCTATCATTGTATATTTACTCTGATTGGGGATATAAATTCAGTTCTCCACTGGGCCTCAGTGACACCAGGTGAGGGGCAAGATGGATTGCCAACTACCCCTCCTTCCTTCATGTCATCCTACCTCATTGAAACCTGATGAGAGTAGAGGCTCAGTTCCTCCTTGGGCCTTACAGATGATGGAGGACAGGGAGAATTGGTGTTTTAACTGTCTCTGATTTGCATTGCAACAGTCTTGTTACTGTCGGATAGATAAAGAGCATCAGCCCACAATTGGGCCTCAATGATATCAAGTGTAGGAAGGAGGTGGAGTGATTACAATCCCAATTCCCACTGCCTTGCTCCGTCTCATTGATGTAGATGGTGGTAGATGCTCAGCCTGATATTGGATCCCTTTAAAACTACCCTGGTTGAGGCAGTCGAAGTGGTGCCTGCTTTTGCCAGATGGGGAAGAAGAACAGCTCCATTTTTGACCTACCAACACTCTCCTGGCAGGGAAATTGCATCACTACCATCTATTTCCACAAGGAAGGGGATGGAAGGTTAACTCTCTACTCAGCAAAGGAAATACCACCAGGAGGGGGAATAGTAACACTGTTGCCTACTTAGGCCTGGCTTGGAAGGTAGGGTTGAAGATAATTCTCCATTCTGTCCCAAAGAAACTGTTTGTGGGTGATAGGAGGGGAGAAAAATTTCTGGGTTTTCTGTTGACATTTGGCTTGATAAGGATGAGTATTATTTAAAAGACCACATTTTTCCCTATTATTTGGCAGGGGGAACAAGCATTATGTAAGTTTTGTTTTTTGTTTGTTTGTTTGTTTTCCTATCTTTCTATTGCCAATGTAGGTTGAAGGTTTCATTACACTATGTTTAAAATGTATGGGATAAAATAATGAAACCCAGAGAACTCACCCCTATGTTGTTTCTCAAGTTCCATAGTCCCTAGGTAGTCTTCCTTCTTCTTTCCTCCTTTGAAGTTTTTCTAGGTTTGTTTGTTATGTCTGGGGATTTTTAGTTGTGAAAAACAGGAACTGAGTGGAATGTGATCACACTATTTTAGCAAGACTTTACTTTTATTAAACACTCATTATTAAACAGTGGTATCAAAGAAAGAGCAGGATTTTGTAAAGTTAATATCATGGATGATATTCAAATAGTGGCAAAGCATCTGTAAAGACACTGGGGGAATAAATGCTACTGTGTGCCGGGAGATCTTTTAGACTGTTTTGGCAGCAAAGCAGGACTCAACAGTCTGGAGGCGTAAGCAAAAGCCTCATCATGAGAGCTTTATATGCTCAGGCAAAAATTTTGAATTTTGTGCTTTGAGGATGGGAATCTCTGAAATATTTTAGTATTATAATATAGTTAGGTTTACATTTTAGAATGATAATGTTTATTGCAATGTGGAAATGTGGAAAATGTACCAAAGTAGTGAAAAGGAAAAAAAATATTTTATGGTAAGATATCATCAGAGGATGGTGGTGAGAATAGATAAAACGGGGTGAGTTTAAGACACAGGGATTTAAAAAATCAAGAATTAGGTATTCATGTGGATTTGATGTAAAGGATAGAAGAATGGATGTTGGGAAATGAGGGAGAGAGAAGAGTTAAGGATGTCTTCAGTGTTTGTAGTTTGATATTTATATATCTATAGAGATAGATAGGTAGATAGATAGATAGACAGAAAAATA